>NW_024349802.1:19550662-19778193 GCF_902729225.1 Pteropus medius | reverse complement strand
TTTTATGCAAGCAGGCCTCCCAAGATAATCCATGCACTCTTTTGAATTTTGGGAGCTTTAGCTCCCTACAGAGGTGTCCCACTCCTACGGTAGCTTCAGCTTAGATTCTGGTCCACTGGGTCCTATAAGACAGGAGCTCCATTCTGCAGATTTCCTGGGTATCAGTGAACATTCCTGAATCAGAAACAGTGTTATCTGGACTGATTCTGCTCTCTATTCCTGGGGACCTCACTCCTAACACCCACCAGGAACCTCGTTATCACTAAGCCAAACCCACCTCTTTGACTTCCAGGAAAGAAAGAAAATAGGTCATCTCGGTTAGGTCATCTCAGAGGGGGCTCACATTCAATTCTGCATGGAATCTCATTTTTGTTAGCTATCATGGGTCTCACCTCCTGAAATAGCTGGGTTGATGGTGGGGCCCCTGCCTTCTGTTTCTTCTGCACATTCCATATTTATTCCTTGGCATAGATCATGAGGCATATGATTGTTTATTGGTGCTTCACACACCCTAGGATCCAGCCACTCATTATTCATAGCATCTAGATATTTATCTCATAGGAAAACTTTAACCTGGACTTTCATGAGCAAAATATGACTCTTCTACTTCATTTTAACCTTACCCTAGCAAACATAGCTATAATACGCACCAGATAGAATCACAAGTCCTGCAGGCGAGCAAGAACCTGTGGAATTCACCACTCTGCTAAGACTCTTACCTTAATATAGACTGATTTGAATATCCAGGAAGTTATATAGACTTCCCCTCTTTTGATCTTTAGATTTGCTCAGAACTCCTTCCCTATACTTGTACATAAGAATAATTGTATGGGGTTGATTACACAATGTAATATATATTCTATCCTCTGGATGATTTAAAGAACTTTTCAGGCTGCTTTTTTTCTATGTGATTTTTTTTCATTATCCTTGATTGAGATTGAACCTTCTATGCATTGTACGTCCTGCACATTCCCATCCCCATCTTCTCTCTGGCTACTGCAGGAGGAGTAGACACCCCACTTCCACCCAAATCAAATGCTCCTCAGTCTTTCAGGCTCCCTTTTCCATGAAACATTGTCAAACCCCTGCCCTCAGCCTAAAGCATCATTCCTATTTCGTTGATCCCCCAGCACCTGGGTCAGCATCTGAGTTATAAGTCTCTCATTCTGTGTTGCTTCAGCTGGTAGTAGGTGTGGGCATGCCTGGCATTTCCCCTGGACTAGAAAGCTACTTGAGGGCCTTGGGAAATCGTGATCCTCTTTGTTTTTATTGGGATGCCCAGCACTGAGTTGTGCCTGAATACATGTTTATTATGTGAAAAAAATAAATAAATAAACATATAGACTTGGAAATGGGGAAGTATCATGGTCTTCTAAGTCAGGCTATTTCTATGTAAATAATCTGTAGGCATAAGTCCAGATACTCCTCGTCAGTTAATTTTTTTATATAGAACAATCCTTTCTTCAATGGTTTAGGCTTGATCTTCTTTTTCTAAATAGCCGTCATGTAGCCAATGTCTATAAAATCAACACTAGCCAATTATTAACGTTGTGATGGTAAACATGATAGAAAAACACTGCATAGACACCAGAAAATCTGCATTCTGGTTTTGGCTCTGACGATAATACTATGTGACCTGAGTGAGTTCCTTCCTATTTCTGAGCCTTAGGTTCCTTAGGTATAAAATGCAAAAAAAAGTATGCTTTGCAGTGATTTTTTGTAGGTTTACTATCATACCTCCTATGTCAGTGGTTCTCAATGTTCATTTCACATTAGAGTGGCCAAGGGCTGCAATTTAAAAAGCAAAACAAGTAACAACAATAAGAAAACCCAGATGCCCAGGCTCTTTGTCCTGACATTCTGATTCCAGTGTGTTTGAGGTGGGGGCTGGGATTCACGTGCACCAGAGCACTGTCATTTAATTAGCATCCCAGGTTTTCAGAGTATGCACTTGGACCTATAAACCACTGTCCTAAATGAAAAGGGTGTGAACGTAGACCCCAGTTTGGTGCGGGTGCATATTCTGCTGCATTCCAATGCAAAATCTCCATTTCCATATCTTAAAAGTAGCCTTCACTTGTTTATTTTATTGAAAAGTGTATCTATGCTTGTTTTACTCTAAAACTTTCTTGTTAAATTGTGTGCTCACTATTGAATGCAATTGTTTTTCCACAAGGTTGCACACTGTTTCCTTGTAGCTTTGCATGTCCCCTGGTCCACCTCTAGAATACATACGCTCCAGGATGAGAAACACCTGGTAGAGCTTGGTAGTCTCTGAGATCATTTCTATCTCAAACACCTATTCAGCAATGTTGGGAGCCGGATACATATCGTCCAACTTTAAATGTGTGGTTTCCACCCTCTGGATCTCCCATGTAAAATAATACTTAGATTGCCAATGCCTCCAGTGGAATGAGGCATTGAGGAATTCTTTTAATTAGTGTCTAATTAATTTTGAGCTGCTGCCAGATAAAATAATGATTTTTATTACAATAGATATCATACTTTAAAGACCTAACTCTATAGAATTAGGCAGTTCCCTAAAAGCATTGGCAGATGTGATGGAATCCAAAACGGTGTTCACAGTCTATCTCCCAATTCATTCTATGCGGCTCTAGAAGAATTTTCTGCTTTTCCAGATGTATTCTCAGAGTTCTGTAATATATAAGTAAGTAAATAGGCTAGGAAATATAAAACCAAAATGGAGGAAGAGGAGAGGAGAGATATAATAAAATATGTTAGGCTCATTGACATAATATGCAAGAAAAAAGGGGAAAAGCCACACAGATCTAAGAGCATTGCATGCAGCAATACTACGTATGAGAGGCTTGGAAAGGAGAAAAAGTCATATGAAAGGGTAATAAAAACTGAGATTTCTTTATTGTCTCTTGAGAATCATACAAAAAGTTACAGTATTTAAAAATTAACTTTAACTCTAGACTATATTTCCATAAGTTACCGGGAAGGGAGAGGCGAGCATAGACTAAAGCATGTGATCAATGATTTTTTTTTTTTAAGAGTTTCACAGCCTTTCAAATGTTAGTGTATCAAACTGAAAATAATATAATTCAAGGCCAGGGAGACACAGATTCTGAAGGCGCAGGAAGATTCACACTGGTAACCCTGGGGAGTACATGGTTTTGGAGATAAGTACTGGTTCTAGGTGACAGATTTTTGTTCTCTTCCTGCTTGGGTTAGGGGCCCCAACTCACAGTGAGAGCAGTTGCTTGAAGGCAGCACACTGTGTCCCCCAAGCAAAGAAAAACCCGTAGGAGTTCTTGAAGATATGCTATCACACCAACATTCCCGAGGTGTCAGCTGCCTACAGTCATTGAGGGTTTCATGGCAGCCACATCTGATAGGCATGTCAAAACAAAATGAAGGAGCAGTCAGAAAAATCTGACATCAGGGCCTTCTATGGTTGCCAGTCATGGATTCTGTTATGCATTTTCTTAAAGAGAATATTTGATTTTTCTCTAACAGTTCCATATTCTCATCTGCCCCAAGTATGTTTTACTTTGATACTCCATTAAAGAGACCACTGGCTGAACATCATCATCAGCTAAGCGCCAGCCAGCTTTTAAAGCTCAGCTGAAGTATCACCTTTTTCAAGAAGCTTCTGCTTCCTGAAATGTTAACTGTGCTTCTTCATCTTATATCTTAATAATCATATACCTAGAAATAAATGCACATATAAAAGCCTGAGGATGTGAGTACTTGACAAAACAAACAAACAAACAAACAAACAAACAAAAACGAGAAGAAGAATATCAAACATTCTCATCAAGATAAGATTGAGGGAATGGGAACTGGGTGATTTTTTTTTTTTTCCCCAAATGTCAAAGTAAGAAACATAACCTGGAAGTCTAAAGACACGTTTACTTTATACACATGGTATGTTTGGCCTGAGAGCATTCGGATTGTGTTTTGTGTTGCTGCCTTCCTATCGAGCGTGCACCCTCCTATTGGCTACAGTTCCATGATTCCCAAATTCGATAGCACCCGAGTGCTTCACATATTTATACTTTCCCGATGACGTTTGACTATGACAACCTGCTGAGAGTCTCCATACTGTATAGACAAACATTTACAGTATGAAGAGTAGACAGCTACAGATCAGAAGTTTGGGTTCTAAGCTTATGTGCCACTGGCATCTGTGTCGCCCTGAGGAAGTCGTGTTACTTCTCGAAAACACAGTTCCTTCAACGACACAATGGCGATGGTAATTCCTGCTCAGTTTGTCTCATGGGGCAATTTGAAAAATGGTTAAAAACTGTAAAACAGTTGAACATGTATTAGCATTATTATGAGATGACCTCTTAGTTCCCTCCCTACTTTAAAATATTTTGTTCCTATGATTCTAGAAAAATTACTGGTCGTTACAACTTTATTTCATAACAAAGCCATCAGCCCCACAGCTGTAAATACAAATGGATATGCGACTTCGAGTTATGATGATAAAAATATTAGATATCTTTAACTTGTTTTCTGATAGAATTTTAATACATGAAATAAATGTATTGTGAGTTATATGTTGGCTTCTCAGGAAATTTTATGATAGAGTTTGATGACATCCTGCCTGTAAGATTAATTGTGAATCAGCTTGGATATGAGCACTATTATCAGGATTGAAAACTGTCAAAAATGTAATGGCAAAATTACAAAATTACAAAGGGTGGTAATGAGTGGCATCACAGGCTACAAGGAGGTCAGGGTGTCTACAGGGGGCTTTCTGGGATCAAAGTTCAGCCCAGTCTCATTAACACCTTCATTAACTATTCCAGAATAGGACTGCGGGTCTCAGAGTAATTTGCAGAGGGTGTTTATTTGGCAGGGGCTAAAAACTAAGAGATGCAAAATCATACCAAGGAATCAGACATGTTATAATGCAATTTTAGGCAAACATCAAAATAAGATTCTTCTAAAGACATGAGCATTTGAGATTGTGACCTCTGAAAATGCTTTTCCCGCTTCTGTCTACTGAACTAAAACCACATTCTAAATTCTTCTAAATCTCTCTATGAGGTCTTCCTTGAGCCCTTCAAAGAGAGCCACCTCTCTGTCTCTGTCTTCTGAAATTTTGCAGCTTTACCCCTATACTATATTACTTATTAGGGCTTATAGAAATGAAATCAAATCTTACCGCTCCCTAAATTATAAACCCCTCAGACAGAGGACAACCCTATTAATCCTTCATAGATCTCACAGATTCCAGCATCGTAGCACGTTCACATCTGCTTTTCTGCCTTGTCTCCTCTATCCCGTTTCGAATCCTTTCTTTCTCTGAGCACATGGCATCAGCCTCCTCTGTCCAATCTCCTCTGTCCCCCTTCACTGAGCCCCTCCATCCTCCTTTTATAAGCTTCCACAAGAATCTTCCCGACATGTTTACCTGGTCGAGCAATTCCTCTTCTCTACACCTTTTGATAGTTCTCTCTTAAATTTGGATTATGTATAAACATACTTAGCGGATTCCAGAGGCCCGGCTTGATCTGTTCCCATCCTATTTTCCTATCTTTTCCCCCACTAATCGTCCTCACCAAATGGCTCCTGCCAATCTTCTGCTCTCCAGAACCACCCCACATGAACCTATCTCTTTCCTTTTGATTACGTAGTTGCCTCTCCTCAATCCTATTTGTGTTCCCGAATCCTCTCGTTGAAGTAGTCACCTTACTTTGCTGCCTTCCTATTTTCTTTGATTCATCCTGATGCTTCCCTGTCTCTCACTCCACTCTCTTACATTCACTCTAAAACCTCATGCCTACGTACCTCTGATTTTACCTGCTGAGAATCTCTTGAATTCATCGATTTCTCCACCTCTATTGCTAACCCCACAACAGTCTCTCCTGGATTATACAATATAGTCCTTGTCGGTCTGCCTTTCAGCTTCTTTCTTGCTCTGCAATACAATCTAATCAAGCCACTCCTATGCTCTAGAACCCTGCAATTATTTGGGGTTACTCTAAAATCAAAACGCATACCACAGCCCTGCAATGTTGACTACTGTCTACATTTCCATTCCACGACAGGCTGTCCAAAGGCCAGGCTATTGCTCAGTCCCCTAGCCACTCTGTCCTTCTTTGAGATCCTCAAATACACCCTGTTTCCTTGTCCCTTAGAATATTGAACAGCTCTGTCTCCTCTATCTGAAATAGTCCTCTTTTCTCCATCTTATTAACCCTAGACCCATCCCCAGAGTCTTAATTAAAACATAATTTTTCCACAAGTATCTTTCTCGATGCCCCAGAGATGCTCTGCTATATATTCTCATAGCACTCGGTGCTTCTTCACTGTAAACCATTCACTGTGTAATTTGATCTTTATATGCATGATTATTCGAATGGTGCCTCTCTCTCTGACTGAGGCTGTATCACTCTGCGAGGGCAATGCCTTCCTGAGCTTTGCACACTATCGTATTCACATCTCTTGGCACAGTGGATTCTAATATAGTCGTATACTTACTGAAAGACTGAGAATATGATTAGTTTCAAGTCTCTCTTTTTCTCATCTATCAATTAATACATCGTTGTGTGGTTTAAATGCAAAATGTTATTTAAGCCTTCAGCAAAATATCTGGCAAGTTAACGTTCATTAACATTATTTTAATTATAATCATGTTTGACAACACCGTTCATCCAGTTCTTTGGGTGTAAGCCATATTTCCTCTTTTAAATTATAATTTCGTGTGGTTTCTGTGATACTTTGGGCAGAAAAAGACACCAACAAAGAAATACTTATTCATTAATATCTTTACAAGTAAGGCTCTTGCAGACTCTGTCACACCTGTCACCATGCCCCTAGCCCTTTCTCCATCTCACCTGCCACAGTGAATTTGTAAACATATAGAAGATACAGTGTTATAAGGACATCTGGGGCTAAAGAAAGGCAGAACCAAATAGTAGGAATGAGGAGTTACTTAAGAAATACCCGTGCCAGCAAGACTAATCAGAACCTTACATTCTCTAAAATAATAATAGGTTCAAAAATGGTCATGAGATGCGGTATGGAGTGGGAAACAATGAAACCTTTCCCTGACATTTATGAGAAGATGCTCTTATTTTCCCTAAAGATGTGAATCCAGCAGCTGATAGGGGCTGGAATATATGTAGAAGAAGAACCAAAATAAGAAGAAAAAAAAGACCCGGTTCCTAGTGACATTAGTTTATCTTAAAACAAGCTATTCTTGAAGCCAGATTTCCCCCAGGACTGTTCACCTACATAGACAATAAATTTCCTTATTAAACATAAGCTAGTTAGAATTGGTTTTGTCAGCTGCAATTAAAATAATCCTGAGGGATTCATAGCTTTGAAGAAGTGGTAGAATTTAACCCAGTCTTAAAGATTATCAGGTGTATAGTAAAGGAGGAAGAAAATCCAGGCAAAAGAAATAGGTACAATTCACGAAGACCTGGAACAATAGCACGTGTTTGGGGAACTGCAAATAGAGGATGATTTTTGTCTTCACGGAAAAGAAAAGAGATTGTTCAGTCTGGGAGCATGTCTGGTTCCTGAGAGCTAGAATTCCCCATGGTTTTTGCTGTGGCCCTTGCCCATAGTGGACTTAGCAAGTTTAACTAAGTTAATGAGCAAGTAAATTAATGGAAATGTGATAAGAGATACAGCATGCCCAGAGGAAAGAGCAATTCTAGGGGGAGGAAAGGAGAGGCGAACCTAATTTCTTCCCACACTGCATTAAAAGAATGGACAGAAAGGCTGACTTTAAAAGTTATCTACTGGGTACTGCACAAATATTAGTGTCATAAAGCATGCAAATTAAAATTCTGCTGTAGACAGATAAAATTGCATTAGCTATTCAGTGTTTATTCTGAGACTAACTAATGATTCTAGTGCTAAGAACAGTAATTAATTGGCACTGCTGATCCTGTCAGACCACCTCTTCTTCATGTGTCTAGGAGCCATGCTAGAATGAGCATGTCCCAGAGTGGCAGGGGTGCTTAGGCCGCATGGAGACCACTGTCAGTAACATGAGCAGACGTGTAACCCTTGGCAGCTGAGGTGCTGTTCCCCTCCTCCTAGAATATCCTCGCTTCTCTTCACCGCATCTACTCATACGTACCTTCAGATCTCAGCTCAAACATTTTCCGAGTGGAGCTTTCTCTGATAAGGTCAAATCTTGCTATCACGTGCTGTTAACGAAGCTTTTATTTCTCATTCTTTGTATTAATCCTAGTCGTAATTTTATTTTTCTCTGGGCAATGAATTGGGTACATTTTGACTTTACCCTTGAATCGTGACCTCTGAGAGAACAAGGACCATATCGCGTGTGTTCGATCATTCTTGGATTCCTCTCGTTACCGCAAGGCCCAGTGCTTCACAAACAGTGGGTGCTCACAGTTTGTTGAATACACTAGTTAACCTGTATTAACTCCCTTGTAAATTTCCTTTCTCCATCACTCTCTTTAACCTCCTTGTCCGTCTCACTCTGTTGCTTTTTCCTAGGTTTAATATTGCTAGAAATATAAGATATAATTCTGACAGAAGCAGAAAGGATGGAGCTTGCCTTCTAAAGAAGACAATGAAAAAATAAATTGATAAACGACCATAGTAATTTCAATGCATGGTTCATGCTGCGAAGAGAATCAGGCTGATAGGATGGACAGTGGTGAGATGATGGCTTCAGAAAGTATGGTCAGAGAGGGCTGCTCCGAGGTGACCCTAGAGCTGAGACCTGAATTATGAGAGAAAAGTCACTATTGGTGAAGAGTGTGATTCAAGAAAGTGTGATTCAAGAAGAGGAAACAGGTGCTTTTTATTGTCAACTCTTGTGCCCAGGGACAAACAATGGGGAACTGGGAAAAAACATGCTGTTCAGTTAGTGACAGGACCTCTGGATTCCATCCTGGTGTTAGAACTTGACCTAGCTGCTTAGCGTTTTTGACTCTCAGCTTCCTCATCTGTAAAATGTCTCTCTTTAAAGAGTAAAGAGATGATTATTTCTTTGACCTCTCTTCTGGCTTAGAAATGGATATGTCTGTCAGTCTGCCACATCTGTTACGCTGGGTATGTTGTCAGGCACAGGTATTTTGAAGTCATTTGATCTGCAGTCCTCCAAGATTTGGCATCAGTTTTCCTGTTAAATTTCCTCTCCTGCCATCTCCTCCAGGGCATCCCGTGCACCGTCAGACTACAGGATTTATTTCCATGTGTACACCGTACGGTCCCCTACATGTGTTGTCTGCTTTGTGAATAGAATGCCCTTTCTCTCGTCTCTGAAATTTAAATCTTCTCTGGAGATGATAAAACACTTTCGCACATCATCATAAAGCCTTCTCCTGTTAGTTACATGTAACCTCCCACTTTTTAGACTTCCCTTAAGGCTTGTGCTTTTTCTCTGGCACTCTCTGCATGCCCACCCAAAGGCAAAGTTAGTCATGCCAAGTTTTCTGTTCTAATTGATGCTAAGCCCCCTAAAATCAGCTGTCACTCTCCCTATTGCCTTATATATCATAGACACTAAATCACAATATACAAAAAGATATTTTCATTGAAAGACTTGTTGGCAAAGAGCAAATTAACAAGGATTAACCAATAGGTTTCTTCTTGAATGACAGCTATTATTGATTAACAGCAAGGAGTCACATTTAATTAGCAGTGTTCTCCCTGAGTATGGGAGCAAAGAGTAGCAATATGCATGCTTTGAATTCACCATCTCTGGTTTAGGTTATAGAGATTTGCCCAGACAAGAGATGAGGAACAAACAGACATCCGACATCTTGAGTATGAAGCCAGAGACTACTCTGCTTGTTACCTGGTTACCGAAAGACTGCCTAGGAATATCAGTTGCTTTGAACTTTTGCATGACAAGCAGAGTGCCATGTTGTGGTTGTAAACTCCCACTAAAGTTTTATTGACATTACTGATTTCAAGGTCATCATCTAGTCCTCGTATGCATTATTCAGTTCAAATCAACAAATTTTGAGGACCTTCTCATCCTGCATTCTGTCTTGAGGGTACTGGTGCTCTGTCCTTTCAAACTGCCGTTTCTGATCAAGACTGTGCCTGTGATGGCAATGGAACCATTGCATTCTTTATCCAACAACAGCCTTAAAAGTAGACAGAATATGTGGCTACTATACAAAAATATCCCCTCTGTTAGTTGTGAGTAATTCCTGAAAATTCAGCCATTAGAAATTGGTCCACATCCTTGCCTCCCAGTAGAGCATTTGCCCTCGAGGTGGAATAACAGCATCAGTGTATATGCAGCAGCCTGTTCTTTACAGAGCCTTTGATTTGCATTAGTTCATTTATTCTTACAACCGATGCATTACGAAGTAGAAAGGACAGGGAGTCTAATTGTGTTACAGAGAGGGAAACCGAGGCTTATTGCTGTCAAATCATTCACCAAAGATCAGTCCCCAAGGAGGTTACAAGTTAAAATTAGACCTTATGTTTCTAGTGATTTCTCCTTCTACATAAAATGAGGTAAACAGTTATCTTTGATGTTCTCATTTTCAGGAGTTGATTAGGTTAATTCTTTGCAGCATCTTTCGATAGGAAAAAAATGCAGAGAGCCTGAGATGTGGGAGATAGGTGATAGTAAAGGGAGAGGAGCACCAAAGAGGATCAGAGGAGTAAAGAAAATGAATCACATGGTACGGCTTGATGTTAGTCTGAGGCACCAGAAAACATACTAGCGTCTCATAATTAGTAGGACAGGAACTATGCCGTAGATTCCTTCAAATGTACCAGCAGTTCATTGTTTGATGTGGAACTCATTTTTTTCTCTCTAGAAATGCACTTCTCTCTGTATTCCATGCTACGGAATATTTGGACTAACCTTTTTATTTTGAGATAATCACAAATTAAGAAACAGTTTTAAGAAATAATACAGAAAGATTCTATGTACTATTTACTCAGTTTACTCCCATGTTAGCATCTTCAAAACTGTAGTACACTGTCACAACCTAGATATTGGCATCGATACAGTCAACATATAGAATATTTCCACCATCTGAAGGATCACATTGCCTTTTTGTACCCACTTCCCACTTGATTCCCATCTTCAGCCTCTCCTTAACCCCTGGAAACCATTAATTTGTTGTCCATTTCTATATTTTTGTTATTACAAGAATGTTATAAATGAAATCACACACTATATGTAACCTTTTCGGACTGGCTTTTTTCACTTAGAGTTAATCTCCGAAGATTCATCTAGATTGTCACATAGATCAATAGTTCCTTTTGTGTTTTTTTGTTTGTTTGTTTGTTTGTTTTTTGCTGAGTGGCATTCCATGGTGTGGATTTTCTACAATTTGTTTAATCATTTACCTATTGAAGGGAGTCTGGATTGTTTCGAGTTTGGGGCAACTCCGAATGAGGCCGCTGTAAACATTTATATACAGATTTTTGTGTGAACATAAATTTTCATTTCTCTGGGACAAAGTCCAGGATTGTAATTGCTGGGTAGTTACATAGTTACGTATTTTATTTTTTAAGAAAATACCAAAGGTTTTCCTGAGTAGCTGTACCATTTTACATTCCCACTAGTAATGTAATCAAATGATCAGATTTTCCCAGATCATCGTAAACATTTAGTGGTTTCATTTTATTTTATTTTAGCCATTCTGCTAAGCGTGTAGTGATGTTTCACTGTAGTTTTAATTTTCATTTTTCTAAAGGCTAATGATGTCAAACATTTTTTTTCATCTGTTTATCTGTTAGTCCTCTTCTGTGAAATGTCTATTCATATATTTTGCTTATTTTCTAATTTGATTGTTTGATATTTTAGTGTAACATTTTTAGAGTTCTTTATATTTTATAAATATGAGTTATTTGTCAGATGAGTTTTGTAAATATTTCCTCCCACTCTGTAGCTTGTCTTTTCATCTCTTAATGTATGTAGTCCTTTATAGAGGAAAAGTTTTTAATATTAATGAAGTCCATCCAGCTTCAGTTTTTCCTTTTATGGATTATGCTTTTGGTGTCAAGTCTAAAAAGAAACTCTGCCTAGACCTATATTCTAAAGGTGTTATCTTATTTTTTACTAAAATGTTTATAGTTTTACATTTGAAGTTTAAGTCTGTAATTCATTTTGGGTTAGTTTTTTTTTTTATAAGGCATGAGATTGAGATTTTGGTTGATTTTCTTTTCCTTTTTTTTTTTTGGCTATGGATGTCTAATGGATATCTATTTGTTTCAACGCCATTTGTTAAAAAGCCTCTCTTACCTTTACCAAATAGCTTTTGTTCCTTTATCGAAAACAGGTTGGGCATATTTGGTGCATCTGTTTCTTGGTTCTCTATTTCATCGATCTGTATGTCTGTACTTTCACAAATACTGCATGTTCTTGATTACTGAGGCTATATGTTAAATCTTGAAATCAAGTAGACTGATTCCTCTCTCATTATTCTTCTTTTCAAAATGATGTTACCTATTCAGGTTCCTTTGCATTTCCATATATTTTAGAAAAATTTGCCTATATCGACAAAAATATCTTGCTGGGATTTTTAAGGGAATTACATTAAATGCACGTATCAATATGGGGAGAATAGATGTCTTTACTGTCTTAAGTCTAATCCATAAACACAATATGACTATTTAGGCATACCTTGATTTCTTTCATAAATAGTCTTTAGTTTTTAGCGTGCGAGTCTTAGTTTTTAGCGTGCGAGTCTTACACGTGTGTTATGTATACACCTAAATATTTTGTTTTGAGCTATTTTTAATTTTGGTGTCCCCAAGCTCATTGGTAGAAAACAGAAATGCAACTGCTTTTTTCTATGTTTATTTTATATCCTGTAATCTTGCTGAACCTACTTATGTGTTCTTAGCGATTTTTTTTGGAGGATTCGTTGGAATTTTCTTTATAGACAGCCATATCATCTGCAAATATGGACAGTTTTATTGCTTTTTTTCTGATCCGTATTCCCTTTATTTCCCTTTCTTGTCTGTTGCACTAAGTAGAACTCCTAGCATTCTGTCGAATTAGCGTGGTGAGAGAGGATATCCTTGCCTGTTCCTGATCTTAGGGAAAAGCATTCAGTCCTTTCTAAGAGTTTTGTTTTGTTTTTTTGTTTTAATCATGAACGGATATTGAATTTTGTCAAATGCTTTTTCTATATTGATTCATGCAATCATGTATTTTTCACCTTTAACCTGTTAATATGATGGAGTACATTGAAAGATTTAAAATATATATATATATTGAATTAGCCTTGCATCCTTGGAATAAACTCCACTCGATCATGGTCTATAATTATTTTTATATATTGTTGGATTCTTTTGCTAATATCCTATTAAGGATTTTTGTGCCACATTCATGAAAGATAGTGATCCATAGTTTTCTTTTTTTGTATTGTCTTTGTCTGATTTGGTATCAGGGTGACACTAGCTTCATAAAGAAATTGAAAAATGTTTTTCCTCTTCTGTATTCTAGAAGAGATTGTGTAGAATTGGTATTACTTCTTTTTAATAATTAGGTAGAATTCTTCAGTGAAAACATGTGGGCCTGGAGATTACTTCATTGGGAGTTTTTAAATCATGAATTCAATTTCCTTCATAGTTATAGAGCTATTCAAACTACTGCATATTGAGTGTGTTATAGTAGCTTCAAAGAATTGGTATATTTCATCTAAGTTTGCAAATTCATGTGCGTAAAGCTGTTCATAGTATTTTCTTATTATCCTTTCTATGTCTGGGGGTTTTGTAATAGCCCATATCAAAACTAATATTAGTAATTTATGCCTTCATTTTTCTTGGTGCTTGTCAGTCTTGCTAGAGCTTTGTCAATTCTATTAATCTTTTCAAAGAACCAGCTTTTTTCCTCATTGATTTTTCTGTTTTTCCATTTTCAAGTTTATTTATTTCTGCCCTTACATTTATTTCCTTCTTTCTGTGGGAACTTCAATTATTAGTGTGAGAGTTTTTCTCTTTTCTGATGTATGCATTTTAGCGCTATAAGTTTTCCCCACTGTACTGCTTTAGCTGTGTTACACAAATTTTGGCGTAAGGGTGTGTGGTATTGTGTGTGTGTGTGTGATCTAGTTATGACTTTTTTAGAGTAGTTTTAGGTTCACAGCAAAATTAAGGGAAAGATATAAAGATTTCCCATACACCTCCTACCCCACACTTGAATAGCCTCCTCTGTTGTCAACATCCCCATCAGAATAGTACGTTTGTCATGATTGATGGATTAACATATTACTCAAAAGTCCAGTTTGCATTATAGTCACTTGCGATGTTGTGCATTCTGTGGGTTTTGACAAATGCATAATGACGTATATTTACCATTGTAGTATCATATAAAACTTAACTGCCCTAAAAATACTCTATATTCTGCTTATTCATTCATCCTTCCTTCCCACTTTCTGACACACAGAACTGGGCTTTGTAACTGTCCAGCAGGGACGAAAGTCTCAGCTTCTCACTTGGCCTTCTCGGATACCACCCTGGCAAGGGCAGAGGCAGTTGAGGCTCCTTATTACAGCCTGGTGAATACGGAGGTACAGGCTCCCCACTTAGCCTTTGCTGGTGTGGGTATAGGTGAGGCCACAGTTTTTCTGTTGTATTTGGCTGCAGTAGAACAATTGTTGCATAACTTTTTCTGTTTTGCCAGGCTTCTCCTTTCCTTTCCCCTTGGCAGACTTTTATTGCATTTTATTTTGCCGTTGTGCCCATTGACACCTCCCAGGTATTGGCTTCTCCACCACAATGGGGACATACGAGGCAAAAAGAAAACCCAAGGTATTCATTCATTGTTCAGGGAATAGTTTCCTCTCTGGTCTGCCTCCTTCTCCTCACCTTTCAGAGTCATGTTATATTTGTTTTATATACACGTCTCGGGTTTTTATTTGCACTTAGCAGGAGATATAGGGAAAAATATATTCATTCTGTCCTCCCAGAATCTGAAGTTGACCGCCCTACTTTTAATGATAGATATGTGCTTAGAAGCATGCCTAATGTCAGAAGAGTTTATATACAGACATTTTAACATGCGTATAAAAACCTGAGGATTCAGAGAAATAAAGAAAGGACCAGAGAAGAAAAAGATAATCAAATTTTCAGTGACTGGCAAGTAATCCGATAGAGCATGATGTAGTGGATGCATGGTAAGACCGCAGGAGAAGCTGCTAGAGATAAGGAACTTGAGCAGCTTGAATTTCTTCTGTGCTAATGGGAAGCCATTGAAGCCTATCCTCAGACTGGAGCATGGCTCGAGGGCACTTTGAAGGGAGTCCCCCTGTAACATTCTCACCTGGGCTGATGAGCTAGAGACAGGTAGAGATTTCGTGGCGATGGGGATGGAGAGAGAAATATCACATTTAATAGATGACATACATCATTGAAACACTTAGCATGACAATTGGGACGTCGTTGTACATGGTCAGAATTGAGGTTGTCCCAGACTGGTTTGTGTGTGGAACAGAAAAATGCCAACAGTGATTTATGCAAAAGCTTGTAACACCATCCTGCTGATTGCCATGTATACCTGTGATCTCTATAGTTTATTTCATAATGATAAATTTGGCAATTAGGCTTCCGTCTCTATAGATATAAACACTACAGAAAAACTGATTACAGTTTTATATTCCCTTGGTACATTTGCAGAATCAATTAGGCAGCATTTTCAGTATGACAAATTGCTGGAGAGAGTGCAGATGATTTTTTTTTCTTCTTCTTCATTGTTGTATTATGAATCGACATGTAATTAGCACTCCAGGCAAGACTTGCTATTACTGAGATGAACAACTGGGGGGTACTGGAGACCCGAGTGAGAAGTCTTTCCGCAGGCTCACCCTTCCTTCCTGCCCTTTTGCCTGTGTCTTCTCAGTAACCTCCTGCAGGCTTTGAGCAAAGATGTGGATCAATTTGCTTTAGAGAAGAGACTGTGGGTGTAGTCAAAGAACTTAGAACTGAGATATTCTTCTAAATCTTAACCATATTTATAACTATTTAATTTTTGCACTGAACAGTTTTTAAATGAAGTCTCATTTAAACCTCAATGCAGAAGAGAAAACGAAAAGGCAGTACTTTGGCTGATGTAGAGGAGGAGTGCCTGGATCTCTGCCTGCTCTGACACCTTCTATTTCAGAAACCCGGAGACGCATCTTCAGAAACGTAGGCCCAGTTTGAAAATTCACAGTTCTGCATGACTTGGTTCAATTCTTTGATTTTATAGATGGGAAAGTCCATTCATCCATTTACCCCACAACTATTTATCGAGTACCCACACTGTCAAGCACCGTGCTAGCAACTGAGACTATAACAAAATAGAAGGTAAGGGACTCTTGAGGACTCTTGACCCTGAGTCTGTAGCCCTCCCTCACATCCCTTCCCGCTTTGGTGCCCACACACCTATCAGGCTTCTTTACTCAGCGTTTGCACTTTTCTTCTCCATGCGGGTGAGCAGTGACCTCTCGTTCTCGGCCTTCCTAATGAGTCCCCCAAATGGAATATGTATGTCTAGTCCTTCAAAGCATGCTTCACTTTCTCATAACATTACTGCAGTTAGAAAGAGGCTTCTAGGGGAAAACAAGCAGAGTCTTGCTCATAAAACCATGGTTGTGTCCTGTTCACAAATCGCAGCGGCATATCATTCCTCTCTGAGCCCAAGAGTTGAAGAGTTTCTGCCACCGCCAGCTTTTTCTTATTCTAGATGTTATTCTGTGTGCCTCAATTTTACCCTGCCGCCCTTTTTGGAGAAAGACGAACTTCTCTAATTCAAAAACTACATTTCTTGTCTCATTTATCTAGTTTGGGGAAGTGGAAGAACTAGGGTTGCCAGATATAGAAAGTACAAATACAGAATATCCAGTTAAATTTGAATTATGGATAAACAACAAATACTTTTTAGTATAAGGCTATCCTAAACATTGTTGACACATACTTATACTAAAAAAATTATTTTTAAATACTATTTGTACTATAATTGTGACCCCAAATATGGCATGGAGTATACTTTTACTAGAATATTATTTGTTGTTTATCTGAAACTTAAACTGTCATTTATTTTGTCTATTTTTGTCTATACATGATTAATTTGTATGTGTATATACATATGTTAATCTTGTGTATGTATATATATGTATGTTGCATGTTAATCTTGTGTGTGTGTGTGTGTGTATATATATGTTGCATGTTTTGTCACATAAAACCATCTTGCTATATAAATAGAGAGAGAAAAAATAAATATATTGCTCACAGCATTTTAGGATTGTTGCGGGGGGTGCAGAACATAGCTATGAAAATGCAAACTGTTATTATGCAGTTAAGTTTCTTGGCCCAACGGGAAAATATCTGGGGTTAATTTAATAGTTGTTTGCATTGCTTATAGGACAATACAGATATATATTCAGTCTGTCAAGCTCCTTTTCAAGTGCCGTGGGCTCTGCGCAGCTTAAATGAATTTTGCCAGCCATGTTTCCATACTGAGAACCCCAAGATATGTTTCTGACTCATTTACACTGAACCCATCAAATTGTTGTTTTTTTTTCCTTGCTAAACTTGCAGATGCTTGTAAGGTTTCAGGAAATATTTTATTTCGGTGTTTTAGAGTGAGTTGTGATTAACTAAGATACTGGCGATCTTTAATTTACGTGCTACTCACTCCTCTTCCACTTCCTTCTTTTCTACAGTTTAATTACTGGTTGAACAGGAGGTAGAATTATAAAGCTTCAGCCCTCTGAGCTGGATCATTTCCAGCTGGAAAACTGAATGGATGTTAACAGCATCAGCCTTGGGGAAAATCAGAATTTCAAATAACTCTAGTAATCAAGTTTATATCTCAAACTGCTCTGAGTAAGATACCCAACAAATTCAACTCCTTGATAACTAACACTGGTTTATAGCAAAGGGAGCTGAAAATGTTTAGTATTTAGTCTTTTGTCTACAGAAAAAAATAGAGCGTCAACTCATTCTAGGTATCAGAGTGCTGAGGAAAGCTCTCTGTGTCCTTTTGGCTGATTGTAGCATTTAAATAACCACAAACACCAAAAAGAAGTAGAATTTCATTTGTACCATTGTGATGGATTCAAACTATGGCATAAAGGCCTCAGAAGAATGAATGATTAATAAATGCTCTGAAAACATATTGTTCTAGCTTGACAGCAACCTACGAGATAGGCATCAGAATTAATTTTGTTTTATCAAAAATGTCATAATAACAATATACTAAATAGAAAGTTTTATGTAATTCACTTGGATGAACATTCCTAGAATATGATATACCGTTGATACAAAAAATTCCGTCTTAGGTCTAGACCATCTCATCTATGCTGTGCTCTGTGAGTATTCTCTGTGAGGAGCTAGGGAAATCCCTGAACCCCTGCAGTTCATCTCTTCTGTGGATAATAGCACTCACTCATCCTGTTTCCCCCTTAGAGTTTTTGCAAATATACAACTGAGAGGATCTTGTGCTTCTCAGAATCTATCCTGTAGAGAAACCACGAGGAACGTGCATATACATTGACAGTGAAGTTTACTGCAACACTATTTGTAGCAGCAAAAAGGCAGAGGCAACCTAAACGTTCACCAGTTGGAGACTGGTCAAATAAGTGCTAGGCCATCCATAAAAGCAATACTATGCAACTATTCACGATACAGATCTACATATTGATACGAACAAGAATCACCATGATACACTTTAACTGGGGAAAAAAATTAAAACCTGTTGTAGCCTATGCTCCCTTTTTTAATCAAGGAAAATAAAGGTAAAGGGTTCATGTAGATGGTTATATTGAGAACCATATGTAGAATACCTGACAGGTGTGGTTGGCTTTGGAGAAGAGTAATGAAATGGATGGTAAGAATAGCTGTTTATTTATGGAGTTCTTAATATGTGCCAGATACTATTCTAAACTTTACAATTATACTTTACATTACATTTATAAACTAATCTCTATCACAACTATGTTATGCAGGTGCTATTGTTACTTTACGGATGAGAAATCTGAGGTACAGAGAATTTAAATAAGATTTCTGAGGTTATAATGGAATATTGTCAGAGGTGGGCACAGGATCTGAATGCATGTAGTCTGACTATAGAAAGTCTCCCCTCCACCACTGCACCGTACTGGGGTGAGCTGGGCATGTGCTTCAGGAATATTATCTTTCAATATTATGTGTTTCTGTGTGGCTTGAACATCTTCATCAAACATATATTACTTTATAACTCTAATATAATGCATTTGCAAAATGAGATCACATACAGGAAAGCATTTCGTGTTATAGTCTGTCACTTGCTGTACTTATATAAATTCAAAGCACTGAGAGATGCTCATATTAAAAAATATAGTTGTTTTGCACAGCAACATCTCTTATACAATCCTTGCTAGGGTAAGGGAAGTTGAAAATAAGACAGCCACATCCCCAGCTTTTACTTGCATTTTCTCCATAATGTGACTTGTGATTGCTTTGCAGATGGGGTCTGATTATCAAATTGTACATCCTCCTAAACCCACTTGTGTCAATTGCACGTCAGACAATAACTAGCAAGTGGTGTCAGCGCCCCATCGACAGAGCTACTGTCAGCACGGAAGCATTTGGGCCGAGAATAAGAATGACAAGTGTATACATTTCCAGCTTTGCAATCAACATGGAAATTAGTCAGTTTATAGATGCTGAGTGGTCTTATAGAGAGGGCCCCAGCTGCAGACAAAATGCCAAACAGAGGATGATAAACAGAGTGGAAGCATTCAGCAGCTTTTCTTTTCAGCTGCTTGAAGCCTGAGCGCCTTGGCAGTAGGGCGGGTTGGCAGGAGTTGCTGAATTATTTCAGAGCTGGAGGGGGATCTTCAAGGCCTGTTGTTCTCCTGTGAGGAACCCGAGGCTCAGGAGAGGACTAGGGGCACGGTGGAAGAGTGTGGGGGTGCAGTGTGAGCTATTGGCTTTTTCTGCACTGTCAAAGTAATAGATTTATTCATTCGTTTGTGCATGGATGTGTGTATTTGAGCATTTATTTATTAACCATCTGCTGAGTGCCAATAGTCCATTCTCCTCACTGCAGCCAGAGTCATCTTTTAAAAATAAAAACTAGATCATATGTCTGTCAAACGAACTCAAAAAGAGTCTAGAAGGCTTTGCTAAGAATAAATAATAAAGATTTATCCAAGGGTCTTAGAATTTACAAGCAGAAACACAACGAGGCAAAAACTCAAAAGTGTTCCAAAGAAGAAAAAAAAACCTAAGAGTTCTTATACTAAAAAGTACATTCTTGAAAATGATCAGCCCTGTATTCTTAACCCTAGGATTGGTCCAGAATGGTTATCAGTCCGATGTCCGGAGTCTGGATGACGGATGCCAGGACGTCTAGTCATGTGTGATGCTCTGGATAATTGATGTCAGGTGGTCTGAATATGTGCATCCCTTGTGGGTAACCAGAGGGTTATCTGGAAGTCCGGTGTATTTTCAGGATTGGTACACAGCGAACTAGTGTGTATCCAGGCAATAACGCAGGACCAGAGAGTTCAAACGTTTGCTTTCGGGCTAGTTAGAACAAGAATAGGATCATTTCCTCACACCTCAGCCTTCATAATATTAATAATTTTAGCAGCTTGGTTAAAGTGAATTCATTTTAGATACTTCCTAAAACATTTCTTTTCTCCCTAAAACATTCCAGTAGCCTCAGTGCTCTTGGAATAAAATTCCATTGCTATCCCAGGACTTACTTATGTGACCAAATAGGATTTGTCCCTTGTCTGCCTCTGTCAACTCATCTCGTATCACTCTCATCCCCCATTATCTCCATCACCACTGAAGGAGAGAGGAAATTTTTTTTCTTTTCCCCTTCCAGTTTGTTGGCTGAGACTCCCCTGTAGCACAAGACAGATTAACAGGAGAAAGACAAACAAGTCTAATAACATGCCTACCTCCTGTATACATAGGAGGGACCTGGGAAAACTGAATAACTCACCGAAGTGGCCCAAGCCAACCACCTTAAATACCATCTCCAGCTAAAGACAGGAGAAGATATCGGGGGCTAAGGGAGACCAGTTATGGAAGGTTTTTGGGCAAAGCACTACAAAGGAGATATGGTTGCTATGTTAAATCTCTGCCCTCTCCATGAATAGAGATTTAGTCCTCTCTCTCCTGCTAATAAAGCTAGAGAGACACCCTTACAAATGGAGATTTCCCATATAAATGTTTTTATATGTCTCTTTCAAAGGGGTAACTTCTACTTGGTTTTCAGAGTTTCTCCTGTGTGTACTGTTTCTAAAAAATAATCAACCTAAAATAATCGTTATGCCAAAGAGGCATATTTGGAGGTGACACATTCTGTTCTTCCTCACTACTTTCTAGCCACATGTCAGGTGTTCTGTCCCGAGATCACACTATGCCCTATTTTGCCTCAGATCTTTGCATTTGCTGTTCCCTCTGCCTAGAGTGTTCTTGCTGGCCCTCACACTGCTGGTTCCTTCTCATGGTTCAGTCCTAGTATGACAGCTGCTTTCTCAGAGAGGCCTGCCTTTACTATGTTCTCAAAATTACCAGTACCAGTTACTCTTCTGCCCCCGTACTTTCCTCCTGGCATGTTGCTGCCATCTCTGCACGTCCTTATCTGTTCACTTGTTGGTTGCTTGTCTCACCCATGCCTCATGTCCCCTGCTATGCCCGAACCAGAGCAGTGCTTAGCAAATGCCTGTGGAGCGAGTGAATAACCCCACTAGGTGACGTCCTTTGTCCTAGGCATCAGGGCTACAGTGGTGAATATAACTGATTCCTGGCCTGAGGCCTTGATAATCTAGGAAGACTGACAGAGAAAAAATAAACAAACAACAAAACATCACCATTTGTTGTCATATTTTAATCTTACTAGACTCAAAGCCTCCTTTCTTTAACAAATCTTCGTAACATTCTTCTGTCAGCCTCCTACAGAGTTTATAGATAATAGAACCAACTTCGATGCATACTTTTCCCAAATCAAAATGTGCTAAACAAAATATAAAAGGGAAATAAAAGAAAATTAATTTATAATAAACTGATATTGTTTAGTGCCTGGGTATAATTATACTAGAACACATACATCCCTACTTGCAATGAATGTTTTTGGATTTGAGAGAAGCAAGACAAAATCTAACCTAATATAATCACCACTTTTTCTAATAGCTGCTGGTTTGAATTTGGGGCTTACACACGTACAGGCAGGTTTCGAATCACAATTACTGTCACAACTACAAATGCAGACCATGCAGACCAATACAAGTGTGTGAGATTAGCAAACCAAACAGGACAGACAGCAATCCTGCTTATTGCATGGCTTACTGAAGTGGCGAATGATTCTTTGCAAAGTTCTGAACAAAGCAAAACACAATCCTGACTTACCTTGTGGTTATATTCCTAGAAAATTTGATGTGTAAAACCATGCAAAAAAAAAAAAAGTTAAGTGCCCATTATAGTTGGTAATTAAAATATTTACATGAAAACAGCTCAATTTGCCTACAGCAGAAAGCTGCTGTCTGGGAAGAAATGTAATATTCAAATACCTTGTAATCAAAACAGTTACCCTGTATCTGAGAAAAGCATCTTGGTAATTTTGTGAGTAGGACAAAGATGGAAATTAACCAACACTTATCTTTGCAGCAGTGATAATAATAATTTTAAAAGGCCATTTTTTTTTTCTATTTTTCTCCACTGTGATAATTTCTTTGTTTGATTGTCACTGAGCATGGAAAGTGGCAAGGTTTGAGAGTATAGACTGTGTCCTCTTGAAAGTAAAGAAATCATACCCTTCAGAGAATGACCTGTACTGAGTGAGCATGACACTCTCAGTAAATTCTCCAGGCTGCACTGGAATGAACATAAAAGGAAAGAAAACTTTTTCTTCTACCCATCTAGGTTCTTTGACTGGACCGATCATCAAATTACCACAATAAGATAGATTAACAGGAGAAAAACAAGTTTAATTACATACGTATAGGGGCCCCAAAAGAATATGAGACCCACAGATAGTCAAGCAGTTGAGGCTTATGTGCCACCCCTTGCTAAGGAGAACTGGGTAGGGTCTAAGACTTCAAAGGGGAGAAAGACAATTTACAGGAAGATAAAAGAGTAAATGTTTGCTAAACAAAGTTTGGCAGTTCCATTCAGGTACCAAGGACAGAGAGAGGAATTTGATCTCCAGACCCTGGAGCTCCCGCCTCCCCAGGCTTACCAGACTCAGACCCTACTCTTTGTAGTTCTCTCTGGTGATAGTTCTCTTCCTGGATCAGGCCCTCTGTCTTAACTAGTTTAGGCTGTTAAGGGCAAGGTCAAAAAACTTCTTCCTGTGTCTTTTGAGCCTTGATTGTTTTCAGTCCAAAATAGTTCACATGCCAAAGTGGTACATTGTGGGGATACTTGTTCTGAACCCCTTCAAACCATCCAAATTATTATAGTCATGTGGCTGGAGAAGAACTTAGTTGTGACCCAGTCTTCCTCTGCCCGCTTTTGATGTTTGAATGTGTTCTGACGATTCTTTTCCAGATTGTCAACAGTTCTAGTGACAGAGAACTCATCTCCAAAGGAAGCATGCTATAATCTTGAGTAGCATTTACCTTAAGAAATTCCTTCTTTACATAGAGCTAAAAACTCATTTACATTTTTCCATATACAAAGCAACTACTGGGGACCCACGTGAGTTTTCTCTTGCAAATGTTGTCATGTCTAAAGCACTTATGAGAAATAACTATTCTAAGAATTCAGACAGGAAAAGTTAAGGATTTGGTCCTAGAATGAATTGAGTAATTCATCTTTTTTTCCTTCTTTAAAAATAGCAATTCAGAGACATTAAGAGTTCAGACAAATGTCACCTGGATGTGATTAATATTTATCTCCCACCCAACATCTTCATTTTTCTCTGACCTTTCCATTTAGGTTTCCACCAGGCTCTGGGATGTGAACTGTGGCATTCTCAGAGGCATCCACATTAGTTAGATGCATTCTTATATTTGTTTACCAAAGAAATAGTAATTTCTGAGCATAGTCTGTGTGCACAAGATTGTGCTGGGGGCTCTGGATCTATAAAGATAACAAAACCCAGGAGGCAGTTAGCTTGTATTCCTACATTATCTTGGCGTCACCAGAAGTGTCTCTCTTGAGCTCCTTTGTTGTTCATTGGGATTGAAGTGACTATTGATATTTGTCGTGGGTAAAATACTGGAAAGAGCTTCCATCCTCATTTTGGTGCAATGCATGTGGGTCCTGTTCTAGGTCCACAGAGAGTGCATAAATACATACCAGATGAGTACCAGAGATAGGAAATGCTCCAGAGGAGGGAAGAAAGTGGTCACCGTAGGCTGTGAACACTTTACCAAAAAAAAAAAAAGGAGTTTTGAATTTGGATGAGTAGAAAGAAGGATAACATCCAAGCAAGAAAAGCAGAAAGAAAAATACAGAAAAAGAAATAGCTATGGTATTTGGGGACAAGGATAAAATCAGTAGACTCTTGTTCCAGAACTATAGACAAGGAGAAGTTTAATAAATACAACTGATGTCGAAGTAAAATCAAGAAGTCCGGAAAAACTTCTGTGTGGTTCTGGTAACTGTGAGAACAAGCAATAAGACATAACAGGTCCTTTTCATTTAGCCAGTGACATTCTACAAGAGAGACAGGAGCTGAGCTTAGATTAGTTCAGTTGATTTGGCAAAATAACAAGCCAGTATATGCAAGTTCACATTTTTAAGTATATTCTTGTAGCGCCAACTCGGGCCCGCTAAAAAAATGAATGGTAGGTATAAAAATTTCTCTTCATGGTTATTTATAGAGCTTCACTCTGAGAGTTTCTCGTAAAATAATTGTGCATGTAAATGAAAGCATGTTGAAGTTTTTGAAAAATATGTTGTTTAATGTTAAAAGTTTAACTGCAAGACACAGAGCAACTTTTGAGCTTCTTGAGAGCATGTGTTCTCAATAGGGGCAATATTGACACTAAAGGGACAAAAATTGATTCTTGGAGGGAGGAGCAAAAGATTTTACTCTGGATGTATAAATTGTAGAGATACATACAGTATATACATAGATATGCAATATATCTGTGATAATAAAATTTCATAGGGGTAATAATTAGGAAAAAACATCTAAAAGACTCCATAGGGGAGTGATAATAATGGAAAATTGACAAACAGTGCTGTAAAGGAAAGCCAATTGGTCGATCAGAAGAGGATCTGACCTTGCAAATTTAGAAACTTTGTCTCTGTTCATAAACAGAATATGGACCCAGCTTTTAAAAGTATTGTCATTATTAATCAAGGTTATAGACACTGATAAAGACTTCAGAATGCCTGTGGTGTTTGTCATTGTAAGTAAATAAAATGTCAGATGAGCTAGAATGTTTGTTAGTGTGTCTAGCATCACCTTTCTATACAGAAAGCTACATGAGGAACCAAAATACAATCAAAAGCTTGCTTGGAGAGCACAAACCAAAAAAAAAAAAAAGGCAGTTATTTAATTTCAAATGTGCAGTGGTGTAGTTTAACAGAGACATGTGCAGCTAATGTTCATATTAGGAATATACCCGCCATGGGCACTGGGGAGCTCCCTGAGTGAGCCAAAAAACTGATTTCCCCAGATGGTTGCTATGACTCTGCTGCTGGAGCACCGTTTTCCTATGCTTTTATTTATGGCCAACCTCTTCCAGTTGACAAATTACTCCTTTAGGTTTGTTGATCCTAGTGTCACACCTGATTGTCAGTAAGGACTCTTTAACGTGACTTTACATACCTCTAATCTAATCCAGTTTTCATTGTTTAACTCTCCGTGGACGGCATTATTTACATCTGGGTTGGAAGCGCTCTTTGCTCCTCCATGAACCTCACAATGATGGAACTTCAGAATCTGCTTGGGTGACGTGGTCAGAGGGTTTTACGTTCTCAAAGTGTGCGTCCTACACCACATGCAGATTCCAGGGCTCCCCTCATGCCCACCAGGTCAGAATTTCTGAAGGTAGGCCTGAGGAATCCGCATTTTTAATAAGCACGCTGGATGCTTCTGATGTCTGTTGAAGTTAGAGCAACACCGTTTTCAAAGGAATGCTCTGAGACACCTCCTGAAAGGAAGTAAGATGAAATGTGATCAGACCTCCTTTCTCAGGTCGTCGTCAGACGAGTGACCCTAGTGTGAGCTACTTTTCTTTATTTAATACAATGGTTATTTCAATCTTAACCCTTAAGAATCACTGGCAAAGTTATAATCCAAAATGTTTGCTCTTACAAAATTCATCATCACATGTCACCCCAAAGCATGTAAATGTCCCTAAGTGGAGTTAGTCTTCACTTAGGCGGAGCAGACCTCTTTCAACTTCATAATTTCTTAGAAAAATCAACACAGACAGACTTCTGGGGTAGTGTCCGAGGTTTGGAGTTAAAACCCTGCCTCTGTAATTAGCATGCCTTCTGTCCATCAGCAACTACTTTAGCATCTTTGGCCTCTAGTCCCCTCATTGGTTAAGGCAGGATAAAAACTTTCCTAGTTATTTGACAGGATATTTGGATAATCAAAGGACAGAATAGCTGTCAAGCCTTCACAAATAGATTAAAAAGAACTCATAAGAATGTAAGGTATTATTATTAAACACTGACTCCCAGACGTAGTCATGCTTGTTAAGGGTAAAATTATTTTTCCCATGTTAGTCTAAGCTAATGGTGATGGGTTTGAGGAATTTCGAGTTGAAGACAATTTCATGGAGGAGAGATTAGATGTTCTAAATAATCATTGGAAGTGAATGTATGTGCCTGAATGTGAAATGACACCCCTGGAATTTTCCAGGAACCAAGAGTGACATTTAAGCAATTGAAAACATCAGCAGAACGAATCGACTCACAGAACACAAATTTATGTCAAGAAGGAAATGGAAGTGTGGTGTTGCTTCTGCAAAAGGAGAGAGACTTTACAGGAACATTAATAATACGTCTATCACATGGCTTTCTCTACCAAAGGGAGAAAAATGTTTCCCTGTAAACCCGCCCTGGATACAGAATTCTGCTTGCTTTTTCCAAAGCATAGCTCCGCTCCCGCCAGACGCCTCATTAAAGTCTTTCGTGCCTCCTAGTCCCCCTCCAAGTTTAGACCCTTTGGTGTAGGAGTGAAGACTTTCCAAAATCTAGTCCTATCCCGCACTTCCAAACTCATTCTCCCACTGCATCTCTTCACTCGCTCTAATTGCAACCAAAGAATAACTTTTGTATTTTTCAGATAAATCTATACCTTTCCTGTCTCTGTCCTCTGTAGCTCCACCTGCTCTTTCTCATGCATGCACAAGTCTGATGTTTGCCAACCCATCAAGGCCAAGTTAAATTTTTATTTTTATTTTTTTGTATTGATTAGATTTTTTTTAATCAAAGTGGCAAAAATAGCTTCCAACAGCTTCAAGAATATGTTCTACTAACTTACCAACCCTGCTATTATGTACAAAGTCCTAGGTAGGGCTCTCATGGCTGCTATTGAATCACATGCCTGTCTCTGAGGTAAATGATATGGTCGGCGATGTGCTCTAATCAACAGGACAAGGTCACATTTGGACTCTGGTCTCGTGGGCAGACTTAGTTTCACCTGTGCTAGAGAGACTGAGAGAGATGGAGTGTGACTTCTGAAAGGAAAAGAGGAATTCTACTTTGGAAAGGAAAGAAAATGGCACAGACATAAGATTCTATTTCAACCTTTTCTTCTAGCTAGAAGTAATATCTTGTCTTATTAAAATTCCTATAGCTCTTGACAACTTTTTAGCTTGCATTACAGTTATCTGTGCACACATCTCATTTCCCTGCTAACCTTTAAGATCCCAGACACTGACGGAATCTCCTACTCTGTGTTCCATTTCCCACACAGCCTTGTAGGATGCTTTGTTCTGCTTTGTTTATTTTCTACTCACTTAACCTCCTTTGACCTATTTCTTGAAAAAGCAGCATTGTAATAGATCGTGTTTAAGCGCCCTTGTAACATCAAAATTCTTTGATTCTGCTATATAATCGTTAGTTGCTGAATGAATGACTGAATATAACACAGGGGAAATGCAAAAACTGTCATATCTTGGATTTGCTTAGATATGTTTCAGGAATGTCAATTATCAACTGAGTTACACACCCAAATCCAGTAATTTAAAGATGACCTGACAGTATTCCCCCACTCACTCTGGTTTTCTACATATGTAATGCATAGTATTAGGAATTGCTTTCCAGTTTGTGGGAGGATGCGAAGGCCCAGTGTTCTAGGAAAAGGAAGTGAATCAGAGCTTGTTTTGTTAGCTCATGTGAAATGGAAGAGCCTTAACACAATGGGGTTCTTAAACCCAGAGAACCTGCATAAAAATAAAGATGAGACAGGGAAATAATTGGAAATGGATATATTATATAATAACTGCTACCTTTAAGTGAGTCCTTGTCAAATGTTAGGCATTATACTGAGTGATTATATACTTAGTCTTATTTAATTGTACGATGATCTTATGAACTAGGTCTGTTCTTCCCATTTTAAAAAAGAGAAAAGAAGAATTAAATCTCAGATGAAACGGCTTGCCAGACATGACCCAGCAGCAGAACAAAGATCTTAAACCCAAATCGTTCTGTTCTGACTCTAAAGCCCAGACGGTCAAACCCCACACTCTACTCTGTTGTGTTCAGGAACATCCTGCCTCAGGTTGTTTTGTTTCTTCCCACGGGATCCCACACTTAAGTTGTTCCCTTTTCTTAATCAGGTCAGGAAAAATTCACCCTTCGCCATGTAAGTATTTTATAGAGATGAAGGATTAGCTCAATTAGTGTGATCATTAGCGTGACTCGTCGAGGGGTACACAATAACCAAACTGGCCAGTGAGCCATCTCCACATGATTTTAGAGGATTTTACAATAACCTAGAATCTCAAGGCTGCAGGGAATTTTGTCACCCATTTAGTCCTGATCCACCCTCTTGACCTAATGCTTTGTGTTCTCGTTTAGAGCACGGAGTCATAGAAGTTAAAAACAGTATATAGTGCATCCTCACCCTGACACCCCAAAGTCAAGGGGATTATCTGCCCAGAGGGAACAAAGTATGCTGCTGTTAGATCTGTGTGCTGCAGAGGGATTAGGATCCAGGATATCTAGGTTTGCAGTGGTTCTGCACGTAGCAGAAGGCCAGGGTAGGGTCACATCCTGGTAACAGGTACCATCCATCCCTATTCTCATGTTATTCCACTGATAACTGCAAAACCAAACCAGGGAACTAGGTGAGAGAGAGAGAGATGGGGAGGGAGAGGGATGCACGCTGGAATAAAATATCAATCAGGCCGCAGTAGCCAAGTCATGGTGGAGACTCAGACTGCACATGGGAATGAAGGAGCAGATAGTCAGTACAAGTTTTGCTAAACCATGAACTAACCATAGTAGGTCATTTAAAACGGTTTCTTTATCAGTCTTGCTATGACTTTCTTAAAGAAGCAAACCTGTAGGTTTCTCTGCGATGACAGCAAACTGTATGGAACTTAGCATGAATAATTAGGTCCCAACATGAAACCAGAGCTCACCTCTGTCCTCTTCTCTGTCTCTCTGACCAGATTTCGTGACCCTACAGTAGTTTCCCAACATTTTCCACATCAGCTCTGAAGTATGTGCAAGATGAAGAGAAAGTTCATTTGAAAGTCCACTAGTTTGTTTAGCCAGATGTGTAGGCAAGCTGCCTCAGACATGTTACATCTGATGGCTCAGATTCCCAATCAGCTACTCCCTGTGATCCCTGATCTCTGTTTCTTCAAATCAGAGAGAGCAGATGGAATCCCTTGACCTTTTTCTATTTAAAATGTCACAGACAGTGGTAGGAAAATTAAGCACAATGGAACAAAACATCTCGTCATGTAAATTCCCCTTATATTAGCTGCAAATTCATCGACGCAGAGTTTTAATAGAGATGACAGGAGAAGAATCTGAAGGTTTAGTTATTGTTTGACAATATGCTCCTCCTCAGCAGGCCCGGTCAAGTCAGCTGTCACTTCATTAGCCAGGAATCTGACAGTCTTTACAAAGTGGTTCTTAATTCATTAGGGCTAAGTGGCATGATTGATTTACAAGTATTAATGATTTGCCACTTTTTTCAAAGGGTCGTTGGAGAAGGGGCGTCCTGTCAAGGATCTCTAACTACAGACCCTAGTGGCTAGTTTACTTAATGCACATTTAACTCTATCTTGGTTAACTTATTTTCTTGATTGTAAGTCATCATTAGTTTAGCAGTAGCTTTCCAAGAAAAGCTATTTTGCTTGAAAAGGGGATGATATATTTAATATATAGGTAATCTATGTTGCATGCTTCCTATATATTATATATAATCAATTATGTTTTCTATATTATGTAACTATATTATTATGTATTATTTTTCTAGGTAGTATATTCTATATATTATCCAGAGGTATACAAATAAGTGATAAGATCCATTCCAGTTTAAATAAAATAATGCATATTTAAGAATTAGGTCCAGATCATTTTATGTGTGTAACATACATATATATGATACTTATGTTTTCTTCCTTCTCGTCTCATTAGTACAGTCAGTACACGGAGCTAGCAGGAAGCTGCTCTCTGAATATCCTTCTCAGTTGACAGGAAGTTATCTCTGAGTCCCCCAGATCCAGCTCAGGTGGTTTAGGTTTAACTTCGGTTCTTCGATGAGATATTAGGGTATTAAGATTTTATGATTGTAATGAAGAGAAATTGTGTCCAAATCCTGACACATACTCAGTCTGAAAAACAAATTAACTGTCCCAAGCAAGAGCAATCTACTTTCTACAAAAGTGGAGAGCAGAGAAGTAAAGTTTGATCATGTGTCTCCAAAAATATCCATGAAAGATGCTGTACCCCGTGAGGAGTATTCAGTACATACATCCAGATAGTTGTTGACTTACTCATTCACTTCTTTGGTAAATACTGAGAGAGCAGCATGTTTTGTGCACGCACTGTGCTAAACTCTCAGAATACGACAGTAAACAAAAAGAGACTTTTTATACCTTTACCAAACTGACAAACTTGATAGGGGAACATAAATAGGCTATGACAATGCAAAGAGGGAAATAAACAGAATAGAAGGAGCTAGTCATGAACAGAGCCAGGGAAAAATAATCTAGAAGGGGAGAAAACATTTAGTTTAGAGATTCTAAATAAAAACTTAATAGTAAGCAAACGTAGCCAGAAGGCAGAGCAGGATGGGGAGTGTTCGGAAAGGAGCTTGGAGAGGTGGATGCAGTCTAGTCACACAGGACCTTGTAGATCACTGTATACTGATGCAAGTTCAAAGATATCTTCCTGTATAATCACCGTACCACTCATTCTGTTTTTCTTGTTTTGTTTGGCTAGATGCTCCAGTAAAATGTTAAGAAGTGGTGATAGAAGCCGTTCTTGTCTTTTTTTTAAATTTCAGGGTGTACTTCTAAAATTTAGTCATTAAATATATTTGCTCTAGTTTTCTCATAGATAACCTTTGTCAGATTAAGAAAATTACCTATTTTTAAATGTTAATAATTTTGTTCATAAAAAGTGTTAGCCTCGATTGAATGTTTATTCTGCATTTATTGAAACGATCACATGTTTTGTTCTATCTGTTAAACTGGTATATTTCATGAGACTTTCTGAGTTAAAGAAACTTTTCATTCCTGAGATTATCCCTACTTATTCATTATATTTATATTTATATATATATAAATATATATATATACACACACACACATATGTAATTCTATATGTGTGTATGACAGGATAACTATGTGGGTTTAGGGTCTGCTGTGGAGAAATACTTTTATACATATCCACTATTTCAGTGCTTGTTTGTTCATAGGTTTTGGTTATTCATAGTTTTCTAGAAAATCATTCAATTTTGTTTTCAAAATTGTCGACCTAAAGTTATTCATTAATAATTTTTAAAGTCTCTCTACTACAGCCAGTGGTATGCTAGTAAACTATATCTATAAAAATACTTATTTGTAGCATTTGCCAATTTCCATGGTGTAAATACTTTACTACGCTAGATTTCAAAGCTATCAAAATGGCATTTATGTTGATATCAGCCCTCTGGTATGCACCAGCTCCATCCTGCTTGTTATACTTTTCCTTTTTCCTTGGTGATTTTATTCATTTGTACCTTTTCCTTTCTCTCTCTTTTTCTCTCTCTCATTTGTAAATCAGTCTCCTTAGAGGTCTTGTATTTTATTAGACTATTTTTAAAAAATAAATTTCTGATTCTGTTGATCCCCTTTTTGTTCCGTTGTTTTCTCTCATTAATTTCAGCTACCATCATTATTACTTTTATTCTATGTTCCTTAGGTTTTCTTTGTTTTAAGCTAGAGGTTCAAAGGCATTTAATTTCCATCTGGTTTTAGTAACAAATGAATTTAGTTATACATTTTTAAGTAATGTTTTAGTTGCATGACACAAATTTTCATTTAGTATTCTCATTATTTTAGTTCTACAGACTTAGTAAGTTATAGTATGTTTCACTTCAGGTGTCTAAAAATGTGTGTCTATGCTTTTTGAAAGGGAGAGACTTTTTTCATGAATGATTCCTCACTAATCTGAAAGTAGATCAGGGAAGATTATGTGATATCATTTCTTTGAAATCTGACGCCAATTTTGTGACTATGTTTACAAGGTGAACCTTTGTCGTCAAAAGTTCATATATAACCTAAATGAATGTATATTCTTTAAAATCATTTCTACCTTATAAAATATTTAATTCTGGTCTATGTAAATTAGAAATGTAATTACTATCTATTTTGATGGAAAGCATTTAAAAATATCCCTGAGACCCTCCTCTCCCCAAATAGCAACCATTTATGCATATCTCAATTCATTAGAGTTAAATGTTATCAAAGGTATAGGTAGTGTCTTCAAACAAATTATTCTGTATAATATGCTTATCTCTCATAATGTGTCATTTAATTTTCTTTTAACTTTTAAATACTCTTTACTTAGAACTTTGCTAGCAAAGCATACATATGCTAGTTGTTGTTAATATGGAAAAAAAAAACCCACTAGAGACAATGAAAACAGTGCAAACGTTGCATTATGTTATTACTGCTACCAGCTAACACACCGGGAATGCAAATGTGAAGATGAATGCGTAGCAGCTCTCCTTTCTCGCTGCTCAGAAGATAGTCAAAATTCAAATTCATCTCTGGAAGAAGAAATAGAGTATTAAAAGGAATTCCTTTTAAAGGTTGAATTCTTGTCATTCTAAGAGAATACCTTAGAGTATTACTTTATCAGATGCAGAGGTAAATATGTAGATTCGCAGACATGCGAGATTTTTTGTTTCTTTAAGATTCTTACAGCCTTGCTGAATTTTTCTTGTCTGCTTCATCTTTTGCTTTCTCACAGAGGTATTTTTAAATCTCCAGTATAATTGTAGATTTGTCCATTTCTTTTTGTGTTTGTCAGTATTTACCTCATGTATTTAATATGATAGTGAAAACATCAAAAGTTCATAGGTTCTATAACTTCTTGGCAAATTATCCTTTTTATTACAATGTAGTATTCTTCTTTATTCCTGTTAATGAAATGTGCTTCGTAATTTATTTCCATTTTTAATATTGCTATCCAGCCCATTTTCATTTCAACTTCATTTCAGGAGTATTTCTTATATGCAAGTTATCACAGTATTTTGTTAATTTTATCTAACCTATAATATTTGTCTTTTAATCAGTGAGTTCAATTATTGATGTATTTGGACCTATTTCTATCTTATGATTACCACCTTTTTTTCTGTGTTTGTTTTTCTCTCTTCTGCCTTTGTTGTATTGATAAAAATTAACATATAATTATATATTATATAATTTTAAATTATATTCATTTAATTATATAAAAATTCTGTAGCTATTCAAGATTTCTTTCCTTTTCCAAACCAAGAAAGGCCCTTTGGCATATTTTACCTACCCATTACACAACATTGTATCATGTTATTTTTATTTTACTATACAAATAAACATAGTTATCATAATAATTAAAGTATTAACACCACCTGACAAAACAGAAAAAATAAATCCTAAAATCTCAATGGCATGGGAAAACACATTGATTAACATTTATTTTCATGCAAAGTCCAAGCCAGGCAGCTCCCTTCCAAGCAGTGACTTGGAGACCCACTTGACTTCCAACACGCAAGCGGTCACCAAACTTCTTGGGCTTACAGCTGTAGTGTAGAATCACTGCCTCTGCCATGACGCCAGGGCTGGGACGACCGACCTCAGCAAACCTAGTAGACAGCTTGGCACAACTCCAGGAGTGAGTTTGCATCTTTGTTCCCTACCTCCCTCGGCCCATAGCTCTGACAAAACTATGTTAGTATTGACAGCTTTTATAGGAGTGGGGTGGGAGACTTCTTTTCGGGATTAGAGGTGACTTATTTCAGGCTCTGGCTACGAGCCATGAGCAGCCTTCCTCTGGGCCACTGACATCAAGGAGTTGACATTCCTGTCCCCACTGCCCGCTTCACTCCCTGCTCCAGAGAACCTGTACCTTCAGCCTTGGTCACATGTTCTGAATCCGGTTCACAGAGCAAAGGGAGGATTTTAATCATAAACTTACCACAGCATAGATTTCTGATTGCTTCTCTTTTATACCCACCCCTTCTTGTCTCATTCCTTCCATTTTAAGTTGTGTGTTTTGTTTTAATATATTATTAAAAGGTACTTACATATGTACATTTTGAGCATTGTGAATATATACTGGTATACATTTGAAAGTCTGTTTCAGATCATTCCATAAGATTATTTTACGTGTCCTTTCTTGCATGGAGACATTTTGGTTCCTATTTCTTCCACGCGGGAGCTAAACTCTGGCCACTACTCTCTGTGCCAGGCCCGAGCAGACCATGGCTCTGGTTCTTCTCTTGCCTTCTGTTTCCATTTCCATTCATCTTGTTTGGGAGCCCTGCTATATCTTTGTTCATATACATTTCATGTATCATTGCATGTCTTTGGAGTAGAGAGAGCAAGTCAAAATATGACATTACTGTATTACCTAGACCAGAAGTGCCAGTCCAATATATTTTTATCATTCAAAGCTCATGTTAAAGAAATTTTCACCCCCCCCCAATTTCTTTTGCTTTTAGTTATATTTATTTGCAACTTAAAATAGCATTGAAGTATATTATTTAATGTTTAACATATGGCCACGTGGATTAAAATAAATCGGTGATATATTTTTCGCAGCCTTGTTGCTCCTATGTGCTCTGGCGCATCCATAAACACACACTCCAAAGTGTACTACACAGTGTTACTGAACCCCACAAGCAGCACATACTGACAGTCTGCTCCAGCTCAGGGAGAGGGATGTTATGAAACTCTTTGGATTCAGTGGAGAATAGAGAAAACCTCAGATTGAGAGCTCTTAAAGACTTTTTCCATTACTCATAGAGCTTTTCATGGATGTTAGCTCTGTGTCTCGCTTTCAAATATATTTGCTTCCTCCCCTGTCATTGCAGAGATGAGGGAGAAATGGTCCATGCTCTGCTCACCAGAGATTTAATGTTGAAGTGACTCATTTCTGTTTCATGTGAATTAAGCAGGACAGAAAAAAAATTACCCCAAATTACGAAGGCTTAAATTATCTCTTGATCTTTTAGTCACTAAATATTTACTGAGTTCTCACTATGTTCCAGGTGTTTTTGTAGGCACCAGGAATACAGACATGAACAAAATACACTAAAACAATCTCTGCTTATATTGGGATAGAAGCAAATAAGTAGCTAATATATTTAATGTGTTTAACAGATGATAAACACCATGTTAAAACAACAAAGTAGGGAAGGAATGCTTAAAATTGCCATTTTAAACAGGGTAGTAAATGAGAAGGTGAGATATTTACAAAACCTAAAAAAGATGTGGAACAAGTCACATGGACCACTTGAGGGACAAGCAGTAAGTCAGGTGTGGCTGAAGTTGAGCAGGGGTGAGAGAACTCAGAGAAGGATAGAGAACAGTTAGAAGTAGGATTACTAGATCATATGGTAGTTCTATTTTTAATTTTTTGGAGACCCTCCATATGGTTTTCCATAATTTACATTACCACCAACAGTGCACAAGGGTTTACTTTTCTCCAAATCTTCATTGACACTTATTTCTCATCTTGTTGAAAGTAGCCATATTATAACAGGTGTGATGTGATAGCTCATTGTGCTTTTGATTTGCATTTTCCTGATAATTAGTGATGTTGAGCATCTTTCACATACCCATTGGCTATCTGTATGTCTTCTTTGGAAAAATATCACTCCAGATCCTCTGCCCATGTTTTAATTAGAATGTTTATTTATTTATTTATTTATTTGTTTTGCTGTTGAGTTGTGAGTTCTTTATATATTTTGGATATTAACTTGTATCAGGTATATAATTTGCAAATATTTTCTTCCATTCAGTAGGTTGCCTTTTCACTTTGTTGATGATTTCCTTTGCTGTGAAGAAGCTTTTTAGTTTGATGTAGTCCCACTTGTTTGCTTTTGGTATGAAAAAAAAAAAAATCATTGTCTAGATCCATGTCAAGAAGCTTTCCTCCTGTTCTCTTCTAGGAGTTTTATGGTTTTTGTTGTTATATTCAAGTCTTTATTCCATTTTGAGTTAAAAATTAACTCCAATTCTTATGTATATGATGTAAGACACTAGGTGAGTTTCATTGTTTTGCATATGCTTGTCTAGTTTTCACAACACTCTTTATTGAAGAGACTGTCCTTTTCCTATTGTACATTCTTGGCTCCTTTGTTATGGATTAATTGACCATATAATTATGAGTTTCTTTTTGGGCTCCCTAGTCTGTTCCTTTGATCTATGTGTCTGTTTTTATGCCAATTTTATACTGTTCTGATAACTATGGCTTCGTAATATAATTTGAAATCCAGGAGTATGATGCCTCCAACTTTTTTTTTCCTCAATGTTACTTTGTCTATTTGGTATCTTATGTTGTTCCATAGAATTTTATGATGCGCTAATAATTAGCTAGCACAATATTCAAAGTGCTAAGTACTTTATTTATCTCAATAAAATCTTAAAGGTAGGAGATATTTGGAGAAACAGGGATCAAATGTTTCAACAGCCTCTTATGTCTTGCCACATATGGAGTCACCCTATCTCCATTCAAAGTTGGATCCTTTTTCTCTCTGGCTAAGAGTTTTATATACATGAAGTTGTTGTATGTCCAGCAACTATCAATCAGCTGACATAATTTGAAGCTCACTGTGGGTAGGCAAAGTAAGATGACACTGAGCTGCTGCTATCATGGAACTTTCGGTGTGGAAAATTTGCTTGAGTTTTCCATAAGAAAACATACTAAGAGTCTTTTTGTACGTGGCAGTATGACACATACATAATTAGAAACATTATTGCTGGACTGTATATTTAGTTTTTAAGGTATTGGCAAGAATAGGGGCAAGTCTGCCTGGCAGTTCAATTAAATTTATTACCATTCAATAGTTATCTGCAGTTCACATAATGCTCTGTTTGGCCTAGTTAGTGCTGATAATGACAAATTGAGTAAATAATTTGTATTTTTTAAAAATATATAATGTATCTGAGTGAAGAAGTCATATTAGCATTGACTAAATTTTAATTAACCAATTTGGGGACATCTTACAATGGATGCTTAGATACTGTCTGTCCCTAATGACATTGCCACCAAGTCAAGTGGCCCCAGAGTCCAATTACTAACTGGTTTGGGAATTTTGTTTTCTCTACCATTTTCTTTCATATTCCTAGAGCAGGTCCTCGAATAATGTTTCATTCGACACTGTTTTGTTATGTTAATGAGAAAAAGAAATCAATTCTTGGCAGGGGTCACTGTCTGTGTGGAGTTTGCAGTTCTCCCCATGTCTGCGTGGGTTTTGTCCAGGTACTCTGGTTTCTTCCCACATCCCAAAGATATGCACGTCGGGTGAACTGGCATGACTGTATTGTCTCAGTCTGAGTGAGTGTGGCTCTGTGGGTGAGTGGCCCTGGGATGGAAGGGCACCCTGTCCAGGGTTGGTTCCCTCCCTGTGCCCTGAGCTGCTAGGATAGGCTCCCGCCACCCAGGACCCTGAACTGGAATAAGTGGGTTGGAAAAGAAGTATCTTACCTGTTAATATTACTCTTTCTTAAATGTATATATAACTCACATTTGTTTCAATGTTTAATACAAGAAGTGATTAGGGTCATCATTTAGAAGTTTTGTGATGATTTTGTGACCAGTATTATTCCATAGAAATTTAACTCTTGTTTATCAATTAGCCTATGGTAGCAGGGGTTTTGTTCTATGTTGTTTTACTTAAAGTTGTCGTTTCCAAGAACGTATTGATGGCATTGAGTATGTACTATATTTTGCATTCTCACCCTGCTCCAGAATCTCTTTATATTTTGCCTCACAATATTGCTTTGTAAAAAGCACAGTTTTTAGAATCAGAAACATAAGAATATCTTGACCACTCACTGATACGACCTTGAGTAAGCTACATCACTTTTTTTTTTAGACTCAATTTTCTCATCTGTCAAATGAGAGTAAGAATGAACTTGTTATAGAATTTTGTAAGAAAAAACAAAAGAAAGAATTCCATCCTGAGTTACGATGGAGCAGCTTAACAGCTTGGCATTCCTGCTGAGAACAATTATAGAAATTGTATAAAATAAAAATAAATAGGTATTCAAAGGCATTGAAGAGCAACCAAGGCAGCTAGGACTTTAGAGGCCCAATTCTCAGAGAAAATAGAATTGCAAAGAAGTTTGTCTGAAATTGTGCATAACTTTTCCCCCCAATGAATTTGCCTCTTCCTAAAATGCACAAAGCAGCGGTATAATAATCCAAGCAGAAGGGTGACACTGGAAAGATAGGTAGAGCTGTCAGGCCAATAATTAGAGTCTAGGACTGCTGAAGAGGTAGGTCCTGTAAACACCCTGTCTTTTAGTTGAGGACGTTGAAGAATTAAACCATAGAAGGAGACCAGGACTTTCAAAGATTAAAACTTAGCCATGAAAAATTGCAATTCCTGGTTCAATCCAGGTGCTTGTGCCTCTGCCCTAGTCGAACTGCCTGCCAATTAGAGAACTAAATCATATCTGGAAAAAACACACCATTGTCCTGAATCTCTGAAATTTTTTTAAATGGAATGTCTGGCATTCAATAAGAAGTTACCAGGCTCACAATGATGACACTAAATGAATACTGGCAAGTTAAAACAACAACAATAATGTGTTCTGGAGTTAAATATTTTATATATATATATATATATATATATATATATATATATATATATATATATATATATGTGTGTGTGTGTACACACACACACACACACACACATATATACACACACACATATATATATATATTTCCATATAGATAGATAGATAGCATTTAATTTAAAAATATGATAGTAACAGTAAAAAAGGCATAAGGGGATAAATGATTTAAGAAGTTGTCAGTACTTTGTCTGGAAAATGAAAAAATACTAATTTGTGATAAATGCTAAGTCATCAATAATGCATATTAGCATATCTAGAATAATTAAAAGCAATTCAAAATGTGTAACATTTTACTTTTAGTAATAGAATAAAAATGAAAATGGAAAAATCAAAGAGTAAAACTGTATTAGATCAATTTAAAATGGCAGGAAAGACAGAGTAACATAAGTGATTTAAATAGAAAACAGTGAGTAAAATTATATATTTAAGCCCAAATATTTAAGTGGTTACACTGCATCGTAATGGACTAAATATGCCATTTAAACATAGAATATGCTGCTTATAAGAGATGCAATTTAAATAATAGAAACTGAAAAATAGAAATTAAAAGTACAAAAGATAAAAATACTATATAAATCCTAAAAAAATGAGAATTGGTATGGTTATACTGATATCAAAAATGTAAAATTTAAAAGAAGAATCACTAGAGATTAAATGGACTAATTGTGTTAAAAGATGTAACCCACACACATAGACACACAAAATAAACACAGCTTTAAACTATAAAATGACCAAAAGCACCTGGCATACAGAAAAGGATTAGCCAAATAACAATCAGTATAAGAGTTTTAATATCTCTCAGCAACTTATAGAACAAAAAAAAAGTAATGATATGAAAGATTTTATAATGCAACAGAATTGATAAAACACACAAACATGCAACCAACTACAAAATAACTTCTGCAAAAATAACATTTTAAGTCTACATGAAATATTGACCAGTATTAACCAATTACTAAGTCATTTAATCAATTATCAAAAAATTTCAAGTTTAAAAATCATATAGAATAGGTTTTTTTTTTTTTAACCACAGTGGAATTAGACAAGAAATTGATTTGAAAACATAGCTAAAAAAATTCTTAAATATTTAGAAATTAAGCAGAGCACTTCTAAAAAACCTGAATTTCTAATAAGATATCAAAATGGAAATTAGAAAATATTTTAAATAATTGATTATAACAGTGCTTCTCAAATATTATGGATGCAGTTAAAAGAACCCTTAACAGGAAAATTATAGCCTTAAGTTTATAAATTAGAAAAGGACAGCTCAACATATAAAAAAGAGCATATGAAATGACCTAATGAGATTTATACCTAGAGTGCAAGATCGGTTCAACAAATGGAAATTAATCAATGTATATACTATATTAATAGAATCAAGTAAAAAATCCTACATGATCTTCTCAATGGATACAGAAAGAGCATTTGACAAAATCCAACACCCTTTCATGATAAAAACACTCAACAAATTAAGAATAAAATAGATATCTACCTGATAATAGATTATATAAAAATCTCATAGCCATTATCAGACTTGATGGTGAAAGAATGAAAACTTTCCCCTAAGATCAGGAACAGGACAAGATGTCTACTTTCACTACCTCTGTTCAGTATTGTACTGGAAATTCTAGCCAGGGCAAAGAGCAAGAAAAAAAAATAAAGTAATTCAGATTGGAATGGAAGAAGTGAAAGTTATTATTACTTGCAGATAACACGATCTTATAAATCTAATTGAAAATCCTAAAGAATCCCAAAAATACTATTAGTGCTAATAAATGATTTAGCAAAGAAGCAGGATACAAGATCAGTATACAAAATTAGTTGTATTTCTACATACTAACAATGAACAATCTGTAAAGGAAACTGAGGAAACAATTCCATTTAGAAGAAAATATTTAAAAATTTTATTTAAAAATAAATTTAAAAATAAGTACAATACTTGTATACAGAAACCTACAAAATGTTGTTGAAAGAAATTGAGGCAGATCTAAATAAATGGAATAGTCCATGATCATGGTTTAGAAGAATTCATATTGTTAATATACGTCCCCAAACTGACCTTCAGATTCAATGAAATTCCTCAAATTTCCAACTGCCTTTTTTGCAGAAATAAGTAAGCCCATCATATAACTCATATAAAATGCAAGGGGCCTGGAATAGCCAAAACAATATTGAGAAAGAACAACAAAGTTGAAGGACTTACACTTCCTTCAACTTCCTTCAACTTCCTTCAAAAGTTACAACAAAGTTACAGTAATTAAGAGTGTGGCACTGACATATAGACCATGCATTAGAATTGACAATCCAGATATAAACCTGTAACAACTGTGGTCAATTGATTTTTGGCAAGAGTATCAAGACCAGTAAATAAAAAAAGAATAGTCTTTTCAACAAAATGGTGCTGAGACAACTAGATATTCACATAAAAATAATTAATTTGGACCCCTACATGACACATTAAAAAAAAAGAAGGAATCAAAGACATAAATATAAAAGCTAGAACTATGAAATTCTTACAAGGAAATATAAATGTAAATCTATTTGCGCATTAAACAATAATTTCTTATGTATAAGAGCAAAAGCATAAGCAACCAAAGATGAAATAGACACATGAACTTAAAAAGTTTTGAGAATCAAAGGACACTAATCAAGCAAGCAAAAAACTCACAGAATGGGAGAAAATACTCATATCTGATCAAGGATTTGTATCTAAAATATATAAAGAAGTTTTCCACACCAATCATAAAAAGACGAACAACCCAGTTAAAAAAAAATGGGCAAAAGATATGAAAAGCCATTTCTCCAATAGCCAATCAGGATATAAACATATAGTCAACATCATTAGTCATCAGGAAAATGCACATCAAAGCTATAACGAAATACCTGTTCACGCACAGTGGGATGGCTATAATAAACAAGATAGATGATAACAAGTGCTGGTGAGGATGTGGGAAAATTGTAGCCCTCGTGCATAGCTGATAGGAATGCAAAGTGGTGCTACTACTGTTGTAAACAGTTTGATGGTTCCTCAAAAAGTTAAATGTTGAATTACCATATAACCCAGAAATTCCACTCCTAGGTATATACCCAAGCCAATTGAAAACATATTCATACAAAATCTTGTATATGAATGTTGATAGCAGCATTATTTATAATGGACAGGAAGTGGAAACAACCCAAATTTTTATCAACTGATGAATAGGTAGACAACTTTGATATGTCCATAAATGGATTATTATATAGGCATAAAATAGATTAAGTACTCTTACATGCTTCAACATAGAAGAGTCTCGAAAATATTATTGCTAAGTGACAGAATCCAGACTCAAAAGGCCACGTGTTACATAATTATATTTATTTGAAATATTCATAATAGATAAATCCATAGACAGACAGTTGATTCATAGTTGCCAGGGATCAGAGGAAGAGGGAATGGGAAGTGACTAGCTATTAAGTCTGAGGTTATAGAAATGTTCTGGAATTAGACAATTATGATGGTTATACAACATAATGGATAAAAACACTGAATTGTACAATTTAATAGTGGGTTTTATGTCGTGTGAATAAATCTCAAAAAATAATAAAAAGGAGGCTAAAAAGCAGTAATCTGAGTGTCTTTTTAAATAAATTAGACAGGAAATATTAGCAACTCACTCCCAACGCTCTCAACGAAAGTAGAAGAAAATAAATAATGAAAGTGAGATTGAAAGTAGTGAAATAGAAAATACGTGTATAATAGGGGAAAAATCATATAAACCAAAAGTTGGTTCATGGAAAAAAGTTAACAAGTTAATAAAAATCCTAGCAAGTCTGAGCAAGGAAAAAAGAAAAAAAGAAAAGCACAGATTACCAAAGTCAGAAATAAATAATGAAATATTACTACTAATCCTACATAATTTTAAAATGTAATACTTTGTAGATACTGATTAGAAAATTCAGATGAAATAAACAATTCAGATGAAATAGACAATTTCATCAGAAAACTCAATTTACCAAAACTGATACAAGGAGAAACAGAATAACTGGATAGTTCCGACATTATTACATAAATTGAAACTATTGTTAAAAGCCTTTTCCAAAGAAAGTTTCTGTCTCAAATGGACTCACTAGTGAATAACTTCCAAACAATACAGAAGAGAGAACACTAATCATTATATACTCATCCAAAGAATAGAAAAAGAAGAAATACTTCCTATTCACTTAAAAGGCCACAACAACCTTGATACCAATACTGGAAAAGAACATAGTAAAAACAAAATTACAGGCCAATCTCTCCCATGAACTTAGGCATAAATATCTTAATAGAAAATTAAAAGTTTGAATTCAGCAATATAAAAAAGGGATAATATAGCTGGTTACACCATTGCTATATTCCTAAAATGTAAGATTTGCTTAACTTTTCAAAACTAATAAATTGCCTTATTAAAAGAGTAAGGGAGAAATACCATTATCACAATTGAAGCAGAGAAAGATTTGATAAAATTCAGTAGTTATTCATATGTAGAAAATTCTTAATATGTCCCCTATCAGATTAAGAGTTATCTACAAAGTACATACAGAAATTAAATTACTTCTACTTCCTGATGAAATAACGAAAGCTTTATGTCTGATGTCAAGAATGTGAAAATAAAACTTATTACCACCACTTCTACTCAACAGTTTGCTGGAAGTCTTAGGCAGTGCAATATGGGGGAAAAAAGAAAAATGTAAAAATAGAAGACTGGAAAAAATAAAACTGTTTATTCAGACAACATAATAGTATACATTCAAAATCCAAATGAATCTACAGCTAAATTATAAGAACTAATAAATCAATATAGCAACATTTCAAGATATGAGGTAAATATAAAAATTTTCAGCTTTTTAAATAGGATGCAATTAACAGTTGCTTAAATTAAATATCTAGAAATCTAACAAAAGTTGTGGATGACCTCTATAAAAAATTATGATGTGAAATTAAAGAAGACACCCTCTTTCCCCAATTTAAGGAAGATATTATGCACTTCCAATGGAAATACTGATAGAACAAAAATGTTAGTTCTTCCTCCAAAAATTTATCATTCCACTGAAATCTGAAACATTATCAAATTATTAAAATTAGTAAACTTATTCAAAAATTTATATGGAAAGGCAAAGAGCTAAGAAAATTTTGAAGACTGAAGCTGCAGAACCTAACTACTAAGTAAATTTATTTTAAAGCACAGTAATTGTGTTTTATAATAAAATATAATATAAAAGTCTCCTTATACACAAGAATGTACAGGGAGACTTTTGAAACAGAAAAAGTAAAAAATAGTAAACTTATTTTGTGACAAAGATGACAGTTCAGTGCAGTGGCAAAAAGACTAGACACTGGATATTGTGGTAGGCAGGATAATGCCTCCCAAAGATGTTTATTTCTCATTCTCCAGAATTTGTGAACATGTTATATGATATGGCAAAGAGGAATTAAGATTACAGATGAAATCTATGTGCTAATTAGCTGTTCTTAATATAGGGAAATTTTCCTCAGTTATCCGGATGGACTCAAAGTAATTGCAAATGGTACTTAAAAGTAGAAGTGGGAAGAAGAAGAGGTCATAATCAGAGGAAGATGCAACTTTGGAAAAGTGGTGTGATGTAGAAGAATTTGATTGGCTGTTGCTGGTTTTGAAGAGGAGAGAAGATGGCCATGAGCCAAAGCAGGGAGAAAACTGCCTTTAGAGCTGGAAAAGGCAAGGAAATGGATTCTCCCCTCGAGCGTCCAGAAGGAAACACAGGCCCACAGTAATTTGATTTTAGCTAGGTGAGACTCATGTCAGCCTTCTGACCTAGAGAATTATAAGATAATAAATTTGTGTTGTTTTAAGCCACCAAGTTTGTGATAATGTGTTAAAGCAGCAATTTAAATTAACCTAAGTTCCAATATAAGACAGTATGAATCTGAGCCCTTGACTTGACACTGTGTTGAAAAATCAATTTCAGATAACTGCATATTTAAGTGAGAAAAGGTAAATAAATAAATAATAAGGAAATAAGCTTCTAAAAGAAATCTAATAAAATATCTTCATGACCTTGGGATAGACAAAATATCTTAAATGGGGGTGGGGGGGAAAGGCACAGGCATAGATAAAAGCATAATAAAAGTAATGTTTCTACTTTTTTAATGTAATAAAGCATTACATAAAATAAAAACATAGTAAAAGTTCTATTTTCTTAATGGTAAGAGACACCAGGAGCAAAGTGAAAAGCTGAGCCATGGAGTGGGAAAAAATAATCGTCTGTATAGTCATGTAGGACATGAATAAGAACTCACCTAGATTATGCAAAGAACTCTATAAATCAATAGGTAAAAGACAGACATCTCAATAAAAATAATCAAAAAGATTTGAGAAGATACTTCATCAAAGATTCATCCAGCAATAAGAATGAACACATGGCAACTACACAGAAAAGCATGGATGACTACCAAACTGGACAAGAAGCCAGACACGAAAGGATACATACTGTGTGTTTCCATTTATATAATGCTCAAAAGCAAACTAAATTACCCTGTGGTTTTAGAAGTCAGGGCAGAGCTTGTCCATGGCAGGGTTTTGTGCCTGAGAAGCATGAATGAGGGAGGCTTCTCAGAGTGATTTTCTGTTTCTTCATCTGGGGGCTAGTTATATACCAGGTGTGTTCAAATTATGAGAACTTATGAAGGTGAGCACTCATGATTTGTGCATTTTTTTGTGAATTTTCTCCTTTGATAGAAAATCTGACCATAAACCAAAGCAAACAAATAAGATATCAGCACTTAGTGTAAGAAAATCAGTTTTCTGGCTCATATTAATCCCTCAGTAAATATACCTGTTAATGTCCTCTTTAAACCCTGTTTTTCTTCTACTTCTTGCTAATGCATTAGGAAACAACCTCCCTCTCTCGTTTTGCTGTTCCACCGTTTTTCAAGGCAACATGAAAACGATGCATGTTAATGATTTTTCACCTGTATTAAGAAAGTTCTGAAAACAAATAATGCGTATTTATGACTGTGTGCTGTAAATTTCTAAAGTGCATTTAAGTGTTCAGAAATCTTCAGAATCCCTGCAAAAAGGTATCTCCTTGCTAACACTTCCTCTAATTAAATCCACTTTTCTTCAAGTACTAGTGATCATGTTTTAAATGATCATTCTGATTAAATTTTGTTTTTATTAACTTTCATTTCTAGTATCTACTAGTGAATGTGTTCTACAATTTTGCCAAATAATGTATTTACTATAAACATATACACATGTGCACATGTAAACATGCATATATACATATATGTATGTGTGTGTGTATATATATATACTGTATGTATATGTGTATATATAGTATTTCTAATACAGTTCAGATTAATCAGACTTTTATCAAAAGTAACTTCTCAAATTATATTCATTGGAAAACAGTCTGTGTTCAAAAGTATGGACTGAAAAAATGAATGTCCTATATGAACTTCCTGAATGGTTACCCGAACAAAACGAGTTTAATACAGATATGTAAAAAGTTGGTTAGAAATTCTTCACGGTTATTTACTACTTGTACTATTTTACTACGTATTCATAAATTTTTCTTTAACAATTACATCTCTTTAACAATGAAGAACCAGGGCAGGTATCATTCTCAATATTTCACACATGAGGAAAGCAAGGCTCAGAAAATTACTTAATTGTCTCAAGTTCACTATGTTAAATTAGTTTCAGATTCAAGGGAAAAACAAATAACAAAAGCCCAGGTCTCCTTTTTTCTAATTAAATCCATTCTTTTCGGCACCTGTATTCCAGTCTCCCTCCCCCATTTCCCCACATCCTCTTGTACTAAAAAAAAGAAAGGCCTGGGTGGGTATTAAGAATACATAGAAGTTTCTAAGAACGTCTTGAATCTTTAAAATATGAACTTTAAAGTACAAGTAGGGTTTGAATTAGTGTTGAGCAGAGAGAAGTGCCATGTAAATGGAGGAAAGTGCCACCAAGTAGGGCATATGCAGCCGGTGATGAGCAAAGTGAACTACTTAGAATGGACCGACGGTGTTAGGGTAAGAAGACAAGAGAGATGAAATTGGAAACGACTGCAAGAAATTCAACCCACACTGTGGTATTTCTACCCACAGACTCAGTATTAATTAATGAAACTCTCCAGAAATTTATTTGGACTTTAAGGGCATGTTTTTGTATCCTAGTTAGCTCAGTTAGGAGTAGGGGAGAAGGTAAGACTCTCAGATGAGAATCTAGGGAATTCGCATTATATAGGCAAAACCTTAAACATATTTCAAATGCCACGTGTTCATCGTGACCCATTCAAATCTCTTTAGCACGATTTGCTTTCATTAGTGTATTTTTGTATGTTCAAAATTTTCATTTAAAAGTTTTACAAAAGAAAAAGTGTTCCACATAGAGAAAGGGGAAAAGTATAAATATATATATTCTTTATAGGGCAGGGATGGGGAGGAAACTACAAGTTAAAAAAAAAGAAAAAGAAAAAGAAAAATATATTATTTTCTTGTTATTTTGAGAGTTATATTGGTATTCCCTTCCTTCTGTCTTTGAATTAGATCCTACACTAAGTTCTGTCATTTTTCTCTCCTGAATATGTCATGACTTCAGTTTCATTTCACTTGTCACCTGGACCATGCCTCTATCTTTCTATCAGACTACCCTTTGCCCTTTATCTAATCTGTCAAGCTACCATTACTTACCTTTTAGATTGGCAAAGATCCAGAAGTTTGACAACATCCTCTATTGGTGTGGCTGTGTGGGAATTTTTTTAAAGTCACTCTCATATATTAGTGAAAATGTGAACTGCGGCAATCCCTACGGAGAGGTTACTGTCATTACCTGGGAACATGTCTTATACATGTACATTTTCACCCAACAGTCCTCCTCTAGGAATCTATCCGAAAGGTATTCTGGGCAAATATATGAAAAGCTGTGGGTATTATGGTATGAGATGCAGCACTTTGCAATTGCAAGACTGGAAATCACCTATATGTCCATCAGTGGGGAACCGTTCGAATAACCTGTGATGCATTCGCCCTTTGGAGTACTGTAAGAAGGAATGAGGCACATCCCTATAAACCACCCTAGTGTGATGTCCAGAAATATTAGGTACACAAAGCAGGATGGAGAAAAGTATGTTAACACTTATCTAAAGGAAGAAGGAGATACAAATATCCAGGCATCTTCAAAGATGTTTATGAAACTGGAAAATTTATCATCAAATAGGAATCATTAACTGTAGGGGAAGAGAGGTAATAGGCCAGAGGTGTTTGTAGATATCGCTTCAGTTACATATAATCACATAATAAGATAAAAGCAAGTCAGAAGCGACGATGACAATCTAAAACAAGATGAAACAGTGAACCTTGTGTCTGACAGGAGGCATAACTAGTGGAGTGTGTCTAGAGTTTGGTCAAGGAGACAGCCTTCGTTACTCTATAAATATGTGCTGAATGTTTGACCATACCTGTAGGAAAAAGTGTTCAGGACATAAGCAAAAGGTGATAAAAATAGCTCGTTTCAATAAGCATAAAAGAGAAAAAAATGCTTATTCTGCGTGGAAAAAGCTGGAGTGCGTTTCTCTGATTTTATCCTTTATGATATTAAAATGAACAATAATAAGAAGCTTCCTAATGTTATTAACTATAAGTCTCTTCCCAGTCCTAAGAACAGACATGATTGTAAGTGGAGAAGAGAAAGTGAGATGTTCTCTGTGTCTGTCTCTGCTTTAGGCTTTAAAATAAAGAGAACATTATTTATTTATTGCAATATGACTATGAATTTCTATAAAGTTACCAATAACTGAATCCAGAGATGGCTATAATTTTCTATAGGGTGAAATAACCTCTGCATAGAAAGTGCTGGGTGGATTCTGAAGTGCTTTATAATTCTAACACATAAAAACCGATAGACCAACAAGCTCTGAATTGTAGACCCCAGTGGTTATTTTTGTCTCTCTTCTGGAAGGTTCTGCAATGTGCCTTTATTAACTGGAGCACCAGGAATGTGGCCTTCTCAAAAATTCAGAATTCAGAGCACAGAGCATTGCTAATTACAGAAATAACGAATACATGCAGCTTCTTATCTTCTTAATTGTTTCATGTTATCTCCTTTTGCAAAACACAAGCCAGTTACCTGCTGAGATGCAAGTCCTCATTCACAGAGGAAAGCAAATTGTCAGCTAAAGCTAGTTGGGATCAGTAATTCCTCCTAGATTGATACTTAGAAAGAAAGTATGGCATAAAAACTAAGACAGATGTGTTTGCATGGGTGGAGGGGGACATTTTTATTCTTCTGCTTTAAGTGGAGCAATGTAAACCTGAGAGATCAAGTGTGCTGTGGAACGTAGGTGCAGAGCAAGATGAAAACCTGAAAAACATGAGAATTCATAGAGAAACGCATAAACATTTCTTATTTCTTTGTAAAATGGGTCACTCAGAGGAACTCTAGCACAGGCAAGCTGTGGGATTTATGACATTCAATTGACGGGGGGGAAAAAAGTTATAACATAGAAGAAAACCTGAATATTTAAAAGTAAAATGTCCTAAGAAGCATTTGATGGATGAAAAACTAAGATTTTATGCCCATCTTCCAGACCATTTCTCTCCCCAATCCCCCCTATTTTTAAACAACTCATAAGTTTCCCCAAATGGCTTATCAGTTTACGAGTATAGTTTACTACAATGATTCTCAGACTTCAGCATAGGCGTAGTTTATGCCAAGGAACTTAAACATGAGTCTCTTTGCTAGTGAATCTGATTCAGGGGGTCCGGAATGAGTCCCAGAATCCATACTCTCTTTGTTGTTGTTGTTAATTTTTGCATTTCAATTACAGTTGAAATACAGTAGTATATTAGTTTCGGGTGTAAAATACAGTGATTAGACATTTATATAACTTATGAAGTTATCACCCCAATACCTACCTGACACCATACATAGTTATTACAATATTACTGACTATATTCCCTATGCTGTGTTTTACATCCCTGTGACTGTTTCTATAATTGGCAATTTGTACTTAATCCTTTCACCTTTTTCACCCAGTCCCTCAACTCCCCTCCCATTTGGCAACCATTAATTTGGTCTCTGTATCTATGAGTTTGTTTTATTTGTACGTTTTTTAGATTCCACATATAGATGAAATCATATGGTATTTGTCTTTCTCTGCCTAACTTACTTCACTTAGCATAATACCCTCTAGGTCCATCCATGTTGTCGCAAATGGCAAGATTCCTTCCTTTTATGGCTGAGTAATACTCCATTGTGTATATATTCAACTTGTTCTTTATCCATTCATCTATTGATGGACACTTAGATTATTTCCATATTTTGGCTATTGTAAATAATGCTGCAGAGAACATGAGGTGCATATGTCTTTTTGAATTAGCGTTTTGGATTTCTTCAGATAAATATCCAGGTGTAGAATTGTTGGATCATATGGTAGTTCTATTTTCAAGTTTTTGAGGAACCTCCATACTGTTTTCCAGAGTGGCTGCACCAATTTGCAGTCCCACCAACAGTGCCTAAGGGTTCCCTTATCTCCACATGATTTATTGATGGTAGTCATTCTGACAGATATGAGGTGATATCTCATTGTGGTTTTAATTTGCATTACCCTAATGATTAGTGATGTTGAGTGTCTTTTCATATGCCTATTAGCCATCTGTATACCTTCTTTGGAGAAATGTCTATTCAGATCCTCTGCCCATTTTTTAATCAGATCGGTTGTCTTTTGGGTGTTAAGTTGTATGAGTTCCTTATATATTTTGAATACTAACCTCTTATTAGATGCATCATTGGCAAATATCTTCTCCCATTCAGTAGGCTGTCTTTTCATTTTATTGATGGTTTCCTTCACTGTACAAAAACTTTATAGTTTGATGTAATCCCATTTGTTTATTTTTTGTTTCCCTTGCCCTAGGAGACACATCCAAAAAAATACTGCTAATAGCAATGTCAGAGAATTTATTGCCTATGTTTTATTCTAGGAGTTTTATGGTTTCAGGTTTTACATTTAAATTTTTAAAGCATTTTGAATTTATTGTTGTATATAGTGTAAGAAGGTAGTACAGTTTTATTTTTTTGGCATGTGTATGTCCTGTTTTACCAACTTATTCTTGAATAGTCTGTATTTACCTCATTGCATATTCTTGCCTCCTTCGTCATAGATTAAATGACCATATAGGCATGGGTTTTTTTCTGGGCTCTCTATTCTGTTCCTTTGATGTATATGTCTGTTTTTATGCCAGTCCCATGCTGTTTTGATTACTATGGCTTTGCGATACCCGAACCCATACTTGTAACTAAGCCCTCAGGTACTTATGACACACATGTTCCATCGGCCACAATTTGAAAAACATTGATGACATAAAACCTGCAGGGGTATATGGCTAGAAACACTTGAGCCTCATCTTGATATAATTGCCATGACAATAAAACTAAATGTCAGGCACAGAGTTAATAATATATACTTGTTGATGATTAATATTCTCAAAGTGAGTTTTAATGCAAGTATGAGCTGGTGTTGTTTTAACTAGGTGAGCACAATTAGACTCTGACTGGGGCCCGCACTTTCAGGAAGACAGGGTTAGTACTGGTGTCTCACGCGTGGCTGCAGGCTTCAATGTTGGGCAGCTGGGTGTGGGACGGAATGAAACAATGCTGCGCACAAGAGCCCAGCTTCAGACCCAGGTTTTCACAGTCCTCGTACTATGGACTATCTGTGTAACATTGAGAAATTTATTCCACTTCTCAGCTTCCTCATTCTTTAAATAGGAACGGTAATGTCAATGCCCGCTTTCTAGGATTGTGTGATATTTTGATGAGAAAATGTTTGTAAAGTGGTTAGTGCGGTTCCTGGAATAGTGTAGGCATTTGAATAAAGAATGAAAAATGGACTTCGTTTTTTAGTCCTCATAGTAGGTTGATTTCATTGTCAGGAGGAAAGCAATGACACCCTAGGGAGTAGAGTTCCAGCATAAGCCTAGAAAAGCTGAGAGCTGAAGATTTCAAGTTTGTGTCATTGTGCATTCAGAGGTATTGCCTTGAATAACATGAGAAATAGTGATGATTGCCTCAGTGGCTAAGGCTACATACTCATAAATAAAAAAAAAAATTTTGAAAAATTATTTTTAATCATTTGGGTGGCATTAGGAAGTAGAAGGGGCTACAAGAAATGGGAGAAGCCATTCGAGTTACTGGGGCCTGTCTACGTTGCATGTTACTACAAATTCACTATTGCTGGGCGAGAGGCAGGTTATTTTCCCCCTGGGGCCATGTCTGCTCTCTAGTTCCTGGCAAAAGCCCCAGACAGAAGCTAGATTCGATGCTCGTGATCTCCAAGGAGCTTTCTTGAATTCTGTCTTCACCAGTGAAGAACTCCTCTAAATTCTAAGATTCTATTGTTCATAACATTTAATTATATGAGGTAATACGTGGAAAAACGTTATCCTGGTGCCTGGTACATACTAACTGCTCTGAAAATACTGGCAATTATTATTACTACTTTGCACTGCTATTTCACTTTCAGTTTTAAAAACACTGAAAATTCTCCTAATAATGCTATAATTGACAAATATCAGTGTACCATTCATTGTTGAGTGATTGTCATCTAAACGTTGCTCCATTTCACTTTACCTTATGTTGGCACTTCGAAGGTACCACTGCCTATCTTTCACCTTGCATAGTTATTTTAATGAGAAGTATGTTCTAATTCTTATGTTTGTTCTTTTCTACAGAATGTCTTTTTCTTTTTTTTTTTTCTGTCTGCCTTCAAGATTTTCTCTTTATTGCAATTTGAATATGCTATGTCTAGGTGTGTATATGTGTTTGTGTTTTTGTTTTGGTATCTATTGTTTAGTGTTCTCTGAATCCTTCTAGCCGTGGTTTGATGTCTTTCATGATTTTTGAGAATTCTTGGACATTACTTCTGTAAATATTTGTTGTACCCCATTCTTGCTCTCCTCTCTTTTTGGGATTCACATTACATGTATGTTAGACAATTTTATATTGTTCTATAGCTTGTGGATGCTCTGTACTTTTCCCTTACTCTTTTTTTCTTTATGTTTAAATTGGAGTTACTTCTATAGATTTATCTTCAAGTGAATTCTTTTCTTCATCAGTTGAGTCAACTGATAAAGGATTTTTTCATCTCTATTATCATGTTAACTATCCCTAGTATTTTCATTTGTTCTTTCTTATGGTTTCACTCTCTTGAAATTTTTGATGTGTTTACCTCATTGCATATTCTTGCCTCCTTCGTCATAGATTAAATGACCATATAGGCATTGGTTGCTGTCCAACTTTTCCACTAGCGCCTTTAACCTATTAATCATAGTAATTTTATATTACCTGATAGTTCTAACATTTGGTTGTTATTTGAACTTAGTTTTATTGCTTTGTCTCTCGAAAGTGGATTTTCTCTCTCTTTTCCTTGTGTCTCAGAAGTCATTTGATAACAGAATAAACAGGCAAATAGTATTTATGCTTGCAAATGAATATGCCTTTTTTTTTGCTAGACTTTTATGTTGATTTACTCTTGTTGGGAATTGAACTAGGTTTGGGTTTTGTCACGGATACCATTATTCTCAGTATATTACCTACTTTGTATTCCTCTAGGCTTACCTTGTATTTAGGGTGGAGATTGAATTGACACAGATTTTTGTAAATATTCCTCTTACACCCTCTACTTTCGGTTTCCTATGAATTAATACCTCAGAGAGGATCTCTTGCCAGGTTTTCACCTCTTTCCCAGAAGTCGATTGTGATAATTTGGCAGTTGGCTGTTTCATAGTTGGCTGGCAGGAGTCAGAAGTGGCATTCCATTCAATCTTGTCCCCTGCCTCTAATTTTTCTCTAAGTACCCTGTAGAGGTCCATGAAGAAGAGTCTGTGAGTGGCTGCAAATTCCCTTCGTGTCTGCATTTCTAGTGGCTTCTAAATTTTCATGATAGCTCACTTAATTTTAGCAGTCAGCTAGAAATTTTAGCCCCAATCTTCTTACCCACTTGTATAGTGACTGTCTTCTTCCCGTGCTCTGCCCAGGAGAACCAGTGCCCATGTCTCCTCAGAGGTACTTTTTTTTTTTCTTAGATTTTAGGCTAGTCAGTGGCCTTGCAAACTCAGTTCTCCAATGGGTTCATTATAGTTATGCTTTCGTAAATCATGCCACTTCTTTCTTACTGTTAAGAGTAACACTTTCTAGGTTTTAACATCCTGAGTAGAAACCAGAAATCCACTTTAAGTTTTTAAGCATATATTTAGGGTTTTTATCTGTAACACAATCTTAATCTGAAACATTATCAATCCATTAATTACAATCGATTACATCTGACTGAAGGTTTTCCACAGCAATAGGGCCCGGTCTTCACAGATGAAACAATTAGAATGTTCTTATTTTGCATATGTCTGAATAGTGAGGCCTCTAAAAGCAATTTATCTCATTTTAATCTTCACTGAACATTGTGTTTAAAAACTTGCTAAAATTCTAACTGTTGTTTATCTAATGTTTAGAACTTTGACAAATAACAGAGTTCTAAATCTCCTGGAAAATTGTGTCTTCAGCTGCCGTTTTCCTTTCATCTGATCATAATGTCCCTCCGACACTTTAAGATATTCTAGTTTAATTCTCATTTTAAGAATTCTCACTGATCTCTAGTTTCGTCAAGACCTTAAAACCTTGACTGTCTTGTGATTTAATTAGTGAAACCAAGGCTGTTCCATGTAAACTAGAAATTCACAGGGATTGATTAAAAGGATAAGCCCTTCCATAATAAACTTGAACATCTATCTCAAGAAATTACCACTTGTAATGGATGTTTTCTGCTTGGCACACTTAGGGAAGGGAAATTTTCAGAGATCTGAACTGTTCACAGTATATATTCTTGGCATTTTGTAGTGGTACTTGCCAGCCACTTCTAACATAAGACTGCTTTAGACCCAGAAAAAAAGTTAAGTCACTTTGACCAAAATCTTCATCTCAGATCTTAATCCACCTGTATTATAAAATACCATTTCCACAGCTGGAAAAATTTTATTCTAACGCAGTAAACTTTTAAGAGTTAGCATATATCGACTAGATACTGGGCACCAGGCACTCTGCTAAGAACATTCTAGCACAATTCTATTTAATTTTCATAACATCATAGTGAGATAGATAATATTTACCTCCATTTTACAGAAGAACCAATTGAGGCATAGAGAGGGTAAGACACAACCCCAGGTTCTCAAGGCTAGTGAGTAGAAGAGCCAAGTGCTGCTCCTAGCTATATAGAATGCTGTGCTTACAGCGCGATGTCTGTATTTTAACACCTGGATCAGTGTGATATTGAAGAAAAGAGCACTGTACTGAGAGTCCTCCTACTTGGATTCCAAAGCTAATTTATAGTGATATGCAACGGTCCTCCTGGTCAAACTACTTCTTGCTCCCAGCCTCAATGACTTAGATCTGTTGAGAGGAACCAGATCAGGTGATCTTTCAGACTCTTCTAATTCAGGAACTGGCCTAAAAATCAGTAAGTAAACTGCATCAACTCATTCATATGAGGCTAAGAATGATCTTCCCTTGCCCCTGATGTTTGCATTTTCAAAGAGGAAATACCCAAGGAACCAAAGAGCCAAGTATTCATTAATTGAGGCATTTAAAGACTTCAGGCGAGAGGAACTGTGCCATCACTTACTTTACATGTAATGCCCATCCTGTCTTTCTTGCTCTTTACCAGCTTTCCTTTCTCATGTGTTCATTCTGTTTATTGTTCAGCTAAAGATTCTACCAACCATATGCTAAAATCCAGGCTATACGAAAGATCATTTTTAAATGTAAGAATCCAAAATGCCAAAATTAAAAACAAACTTAGCGAAGGAAGGGGGCAGAAGACCTTGCTGTGAGTCCATAGGAAGAGAAAGATTTGAGTAAATACTGCCAATCACAGTGTTACCCATTTCCTGGCACCTGTTTTCATCCTAATGTCTAAATGACACTAGAAACGGTCAAGTTTATACTTCCCCCTAGTACACAGTCAACGAAGTAGAAATTGTTGTAGTATTTTTCAGCATCTTCATGAGCAGACTGGAAAGCCTGGATGGAACAGTTGACAACTTGTGAATAACCCTCTTCTGAGACAAAGAAAAAATGTACTTTCATTGTGATGTACACCTAAAGCACTGCTGTTTCACAGTTCACTGGCATAAAGTTACCTGCTCCAATTGTCTCTTGAGTAAACCCAAATTTTAGCAGAATCATTTCTACAGTAAGTCAAATCTATAGTATTCAAGAGCTTAAGCTTGGGCATAAGACAAACCTGGATTTGAACTTGCACTGTCCTTTACTAGTTGTGTATCCCCAGTATGTTTAACTTACTTTTCAATTCCCTTCTCTGTAAAACAATGGAGGCAGGATGGTATTAAAAAAAAAAATTCAACTAAGTAAACTAAAGTTCTTATTGGCTTTATTCATCAATTCATGAATCAGGCAGCATCTAATCTAGCCGATAGAAGTGCCAGGGAGCTGTACAAAATGGAAGATTTTTCCAAGCAGAAGGGAGCAGGAACGAAGAAGTTATACTAGGCAAAAAAAAAAAAAAAAAATGGATTGGTTATTTCAAGGTCACTTACTTTTTGGAGATGGCAGGGGTCTATTGGGCAGATTACCTCACTAATGTTGATCAGGTGATTCCTGTTCGACTGGTTTAAGATTCTATGTCTGGGAGACCCAAAACTGTAATTAAACCTTGATTTGGTGATGTGGGGCCTAGTGTAAGCCACTCCATTTGGGGCCTTTTGTCTTATTTTTGCCAATAATAAATTGATAATAAATTGACAATACTATTTCGTAGACTGATTGTGAGGGTCAAGTGGGATGTTGCATTTAGAGCAGCAGCCTCTGTTTAATGGCAATAATAATTTGGTATTTTAAAGTTGGTTTTGGTGCCTTCTAAAGTTTCAACATTTTATCCTTCCTCTACAATAATTTATTTAAAAATTATAAGCCCTAGAGCTTGATAGACCAACTAATCTGAATGTTTCCGCTTGAACAAAAGGGCCAAGTGACATTTTTTTGACATCATAAAGTTAATGGTAATTCTTAAACTAGCTTTTACTTTATCTGCTTCCCAGATCCTCATCCTTTGTCCCCCTCTAGTAATCAAAAAACTGTATCCAAAAGTATAATTTTTTATGGTTAGGTAGCAGTTAAATTTATTAGTCCTGGAAACAGATCTAAATTCAAATACAGGTCCACCCAGACCCTGACTATATAACCCTATGGATGTTATTTTACTAATTCATGCCTCAGTTTCCTCATCTGTAAAATAACGAATAAAAGACCAATTGGCCAAGACAGTCACAAGCTCTGGAATGAGACAGACAATGAACAGTCGTTATGATGTGACAGCTGGTGAGGGATGGCCCGGCTGCTATGAGAGCAAGTGGGCACCAGGCAAGAGTCCCATTCTGAGAGCAAATGCAGCAGTGGATCCTGACTGCTGGACTTGGAAGCTTGTTTCCACCACTTCTTGCCTGTGTAACTCAGGCAGGGCACTCCAACTTTCTATCCTCAGTGTCCTCATCTCTGAAATGGGAATCAAAAGAGTAGCTACCCCCACAGAATTGGTATGAGGATTGAATAAGTCAAAACATTTAGAACTGAGTGTGCCACTTAGCTATCAACAACGCTTATTTGGATTTTATTTAATCATATGCCATCTTGTTGATTTAAAGGGAAAAAAAGTCTATGCTACTTTTCCAAAATACACGCAAAACATCTGACTTGGATCTCTTACTAGATTCTCAAAATCCTATAGCCTACTTCTCATCAAACATTTCCATTCGCATGTCTGGCATTATAGTTTATATGCTCCAACTTGTCTTACATTTAAGACCTGTAGTTCTAGAGATTTCTCTACCTCAGCCAGTGGTAACTCCATCTACCCAAGTACTCAAACTAAAAACATGGCAACCCTCCTAGACTTTTCCTTCCTTCTCATTCTTACTTTCCATGGCTAAACAGTCACTGGATTCTGTCACTTTTTATCTCTTAAGTCCCACATTCACCCAAACACATTTGAAAGAGTGAGTCCCAGAAAGAGCCCCAGTTCTTTCATACGTACTAGAGCTGCAGATAACAATGAGCAGACCTACTGGCCCCTCGCCATCAGAACTTACAGCTTAATGGGTGAGATGGATATTTAATGAATAATGGGAGGTATTTCTCACTTAACTGTAAGTCGTGTTAAGTGCTATGGAGGAAAAGCACAGAATTTAATGACTTAAATTGAAAAACCTGAGGCCCTGACTGAGCCAGAGAGATTTGTTGGCAGAGTCTGGAACAAACCAAAGGCTTCCCGAGCTCTTGAATTGGAGACGTTTACCCCAATCAGCCTTTTCTTATCCAGACCAAAGCATCTCCTTGGCCACAGAGGAGACTGTTGGTTGAAAGAACATGTTCTCATCATTGTGGTAGCAGGTCAACATAATGGCTGGCGTCAAAATTGGAGGGTGCGTTAACATCGATTGTGGTGACATTTTACGTCCATAGAATCACTAAATCCTGTTGATTTTACTTCCTAAACACCTCTTGAACCTATCCATTTCTCTCCATTCTCATTGCCAAGGTAGCATTACTTCTCATCAGATTATTGCCACAGCCACCTCCTCATAGCCCAACATCCTTTTTAAAGTTCCCAATACCAGCATGCTATGTTTATTTTTTTATTATTTTTTTTTCAATGAGCATTTGACTATGTTCCTCAGTGGCTTAAGAAAAATCTAATATCCTTAACCATACTGAAATGTGCCTGCATCCGAAGTCCTGGCTTTAGAGCTGCCTTTTTTCCATCTCTCTTCTTCTTCAGCCACAGGCGACAGTTTGCCTTCTTCCACTTCCTTTGGACCTTTACATATGATGTTACTTTTCTACCTGGGAAACTCTTGCCCAAGCCTCCTTACTTTAAACCTTGTCTTGCACAAACAGCATTTCTTCACAGGGGCGTTTGACAGCCAGTCCCCAGCTCTCACCACACACACTCCCCCAAAGATTCTCAATTTCAGTGTGCAAAAGCAGGAGCTAAGGAGTTTGTTAAAAACGTAGCTTCACTAGGCCGTCCCCAAAGTATATATGGGTTGATCTAGGCATTTTGCATTTTTACTAACACATATCCCCGGGGGTTTCTGACCAGGTGGCTCTCAGAACCATTGAGAAGTCCTGCATGATGGTGGCTCCTCCTGCTGTGTGGTGTCAGAGTACCTTTTTAAACTTCTCCATGGAATTCTGCATTTTTAAGAATTATTCCTTTTATGTCTATAGTCCCTGCTAATTTAGGACAGGGTCCTTGTCTGTGTTGTTCAGCCATAATCCATAGCAGAGTGGGTCCTGTATAAATATTTGTTAAATTAATGATAATTCCTTACCTTTGTAGAACATGATAATTCATGAAGAGCACTCACTACATGTAAATCAGGAAAACAGGGGCCTGAGAATAGATGGTGTATCCCACTGCTTGTAGGCACCGTGCTTGAAATCCTGGGAGGCCCCTGGCTCCTGAAGGATGGCTAATCTGCTTGTTAAAGCTCATTTATTTCAGCTGCCTCCACACAGGTCGCTTCCTTCTCCTCCTCCACACGCTCTGGTGACACTTAAGCCCTAATTGAACAGTGAGGTTTCCGTCACCTTCCAGTGGCTCTGCTGATGAGCTGTCAAAATAGAAAACACCAGGGACAAAACGCTGCCACCAGTGAAAAGACGAGAGGCTCTCGGCGATCTCAACTGTTCACTGCAGCTCTGTGCTCTGAGGGGCCAACCTTTAGGGGTAAAGAGAAAGATGAGGAAGTTGAATCAGTATTCGGAAGGCATCTTTTCCTTCTCCACAGAAGCATTTAGCTAGGAAAGGGCAGAGGTAAGATACATAAGGTCTCAAACCCACCTCAGGTTACCAGGAAGCAGCAATTCTCCCCGGTCACACTCTGGTCACTGTGATGTGGTACAAAGTTTAAAAAGCTCGGAAAGATCTGAGTTAAACCCTGAATGAATCAAGGTGTGTGACAGTGGGTTGTTAAGTGGAGAGTCAGAACTATCAAAAATGCAAGTTCCTGAGCCCACCCCTATAGATTGTGATCTAGTAGATCTTGGGTTGACCTAAAAAATTCCATTTTCAACAAGGACCTCTCCTAGTAATTTGAATGTAAATAGTTCTCAGATCGTGCCATGAAACACTGATATTTTTACTCAGACATATTAGGTGCTGTCTCTGATCCTCAGTTTCCTCAACTGCAAAACGGAGCTGAAAACTCCAGCCTGACCTACTTCACAGGGTTGTTCCAGGAGATGGTGAATTTTTTGAAAGTTATAAAGCGAGAAACATCTAGAGATTGTTACTTGCATTTTTGATAAGGGGTAACAATTATTTCTAGGAAACATGAATTGTAATAGATGCTTTCTAAATATAATAATGTAACCCAAAGGAATAGCTTAGCAAATTGGAGTTTAAAGATCTATTTAGTTTATGAGGGATAGGACAGATCTGTCTTGATTTATGTTCTGTCCCCAGTGTCTTATTTGAAGTAGATACTAAAAAATACTGTTAAATGAGAAAAGGAAATGCTAGCTCTTTGATAACTAGTAGTTGACTTGCCCCTCAACTTCCACCTGATGTTTGCTCACTTCCACTGCCAGCACAGGGTCAGCCCCAAATGTGCAAAGCACAAGGGACCTCCATGAACACTGACTCTACTGACACAAGGCCTCTCTTTACTGGGCACCAGCATCCTGCTTAGCATTGTTCTAGGCTGTGGGGTCACCTGTGCTTTGGATTTGTCTTCTGGACAAATCATAAGACAGAGCCACAGTTTGGGGACAGAGGAGGCTTTCTCTCCAGTCTTCTTGTTGTGTGACCTAATCGAGTGTCTCCTTGCAAACGTCTTGCTCCTTCAAAGAAAGGTGCAGTGGGATCCTTAGCTGAGTGGCAGAGATAAAGACCCCCACGTCCTCTGAGGTTACCAGTCTCCCTTCCCCCAGGCCTCCCTTTCACACTTACCTGTACTCTGGCACTTGATTAGTCCACAGCACAGACAGAATTTTGCAAACCTGCTCTGTGTTCAATAAAAGGCAATGTGCCAGGTAGAAAACACAGAGAAAGAACAGGTGGGCGGTTTCAGTCTGCAGGGGCAGAGCAGGGAGACCTGCTGACTGCAGCAAGGGTGGCTAAATTGCCATGGCAACGAGCAAGCTGATCACTTCTGCTCCATCACCCACTCCATAGCCACAGCCTTCATGAAGACAAAGGGAACACGTCCCTCCTGAGGGCTTTGATATTAACGCAGGGGCTGCTTTCTCTACAAAATGCCTAAATTTCTGGTCTATTTTAGAGTTTTGTCATTCTCTTTCAGATTTCTTTGAAATCTCAAGGAATCAATTAAACTACAGACAATACTTTTGTAATAAAGGGTAATATTTTCCTTTTTAAGCTCTATAGAACTGTTTCTACTTATTTATTTGATAAATATTTACCGAATGTAAAATTAATAAGAGACATTCTATCTTCAAGAGCTAACAGTCTAGAAGGAAAATAAGACATGAGAAGAAATCACTGTAATTCAAAAAAGAGTATGCCCTGGAAAGTTCCTTTGCTTTCACAGATTTAATACTCATTATTTCAGCAACTCAAAAGTTATTGCAATGGCCCATGGCATGACAGAATTTGAGATGATTGAATTCCCTGTGGGGTGCAACTGGCATGTGATTGATCAGAATGAATCACATCACTGGTAAATGAACCAAGCTGCCCTCCCCCCACCTCCCCATAGCATTGTTGCTTTCTATTCATTGGTATCTATATAGCTACTATCTATAAACATCTAAAGTATTAAAAAAAACACTTTAATTTTAAAATTCTGACTTTTATATGAAAAGCGATACAATGATATTCTTGGAGATATCACGGTCCCTTTGAAATGTCAAGGAATTTATTCCACTGATAAAGGGTATTGGATATTTAAGAAAGGAAAAAGTTCATTTGGTAGAGAAAGTGGATGTTTTGAGAGGTGCTGTATGGAGTAAGTGGCATTGAAATTGGCTTTGAAGGGTTTCGACATAGGACGTGGTAAGGGCAGGGGTTTTGCTATTGCAAAGAAGGTCATAACATGTGAAGAGATTGAATCAACAAGGAAATACCACTACATTCCTGTTGAAATAGCTAAGATACAAAAAAGGCGGTATCAAATGCTGACAAGGCTGTAAAACCCCCGTTCATCACTGGTGGGAATGCAAAATGATACTGGAGAAGACGGTTTGTCATTTCCTCCCACAGATAAGAATAGTCCCAGTTCTAGGGACCGGATGTTTAAAGCAGCTTTATTCATAGTCACCAGTAAGTGCAAGCAACCAAGGTGTCCTTCAGTAGGCAAGTGGGTAAACAGGGCGAGGTACATTCACACAGTGGAACATTATTTAGCAATGAAAAGAGATGAGCTATTAAGCCACAAAAAGATGAGGAGGAACCTTAAATACAAATTGCTGAGTAAAAGCAGCCATTTTAAAGGACTGTTTACTTTATAATTTTCATTATATGACATTCTGGGAAAAGGTCAAACTGTAGATAGAGGTAGTGAAAGGTCAGTGGTCCCCAGGCTTTCAGGGGGAAAGGACAGACTTGAAACACAGGGGAAATTGTCACAGCCAAGAGGAGCCTAAGAAAACATGGTATGTATTTCATTCCATGGGCCATTGCAATAACTTTTGAGTTGCTGAAATAATGAGTATTAAATCTGTGAATGCAAAGAAACTTTCCAGGGCACACCCTTTTTTGAATTACAGTAATTTCTGCTCATGTCTTGTTTTCCTTCTAGACTGTTAGCTCTTGAAGATAGAATGTCTCTTATTAATTTTACATTTGGTAAATATTTATCAAATAAATAAGTAGAAACAGTTCTATGGGGTTTAAAAAGGAAAAGATTTCAAATAAATGTATTGTGATATCCTGGATGGGTTCCTGGGTAGAAGGACATTAGGTGAAAACTAAAGAAATCTGAATAATATATGGACAGTAATTAATAATAATGTATCAGTATCAGTTCATTAGTTGTAACTACTGTGCCATTGTAATGTAGGATGTTAGTAACAGAAGAACGTGTGTGTGTGTGTATGTGTGTGTGTGTGTGGTGTGTGTGTGTGTGTGTGTGTGTGTGTAGGGAGTATATGAGAACCCCTTACATATCTTAACTTTTCTGTAAATATAAAATTGTTCTAAAAAAGTTGTCTACTTAAAAAAAAATAAACTAAGAAAAGGGCGGGGGGGAGTGTCGAGGGAATAGTAAATATTGTAAATAGTGAACACTGGAGTTGGGCTGGGACAGGAACTGTGTGTGGTACATTGGTGGGAAATCAGACAGGGGCATATCATGGAAGGCATTAAGTGGCAAACAGTAGAGGTTGGCTACACTCAAACCATTCACAACCCATTTTTCCTTTGCCTACTTTTACTGCGGAAGCTAGAAAAATGAAAACCTTCCCTGCATTAAGGAATGAATAAATGGCAGTTATAATGAGAAGTCTAAGAAAAAGAGAAAGCTTCTGTTTTCCTGAAAAATAGGTTAGGAGTCACTATTACTACCACTTCGACCTTACTTGCTTTGAATACATGCATGCTGCCTTACAGTACAGTCACCATCTTAGAGTCGTGAGGCTATAAGGCAACGTGGGAAGGACAGTGAGGACTGAGATCGAAGGAGGTTCTGTCTTTGATACATCTTTTAGCACCTACTGGATCAAGCCAGCTGCCCTCCAGGCTTCTTATGTGACCTAATCGAGGGTCTTCATTACCTACCTGATGCTGAGTCTGAAGGTGAGAATAGAATGACTTGAAGGTGAGAATAGAGAGATGGTGGGGAGCTCAGCTTAGCATTTTATTCATGCACTCAGCCACGCATTCGCTGCCATTCACCATTGAGGCATTTAGGTTTCCCAGTTCAGCCAGTAAATTAACAGTCGACTATGTGCTAGGCATGGTTCTAGGTTCCTAGACATGCTAGGAAACTAAGCAGGTTTCCTGTTCTTGTCAAATGTACATAGTCTTGGGAGACAGATAGATCACTCAGCTGAGTGGTTTTAAATGCTAAGAAGAGACATGAAGCAGGGGGAGAAGACGGAGATGAGTGTGTTTCAGGTAGGTTGGTTAGGGAAGTCCTCACTGCTAAGTCTGCACTTGACAAGAAACTTAAACAAAAGGGAGAAGGCCACGTGCATGCCTAGGGAGGCCGAGGAAACAGCGAGGGCAAAAGCCTCAATGCGCTCGAATCATCACAGTGTTTGAGGAACAGCAAAGGGGCAGCAGCTCAGATCAGAGTGAAGTGAGAGGAGGACAGGTGGCAGGATGTCATGTCAGACAAAAAAAAAAAAATGGGACCAACTCATAGAGGGCCTTAGACAGGCCATGGTGAGGACTTTGACTTTTACTCTGAGTGAGCTACAAAGCCATTGGGTGATTTTTAGGAAAGAACTCATTGGATATAACTGAGGTTTTAACAAAATAGACAAAGGAACGCCAGTTAGGACTTGCCATTGCAATAACTCAGGCAACAGGTAATGGTCATTTCAACAAGAGTGATGGTGAAGGTAAGCAGCAGCAGTCAGAGTCTAGAAAAATTGTTTCTGTGTCTATTTCATCTTGTAAACTAAATTGCAAGGTCAGAATGAACAAGGAACCTATCTTAAATTTCTTTCACATCTTCCCTAGTCCTGACACGTTATGTATGGTCGTTAAAAACAGGTTGAATCGTGGAGTAAAATCCTGAACAGTTCTTGAGGGGAAAAATATGGGGGAGAGAGGAAGGAGGAGGTTGGCTTGATGGATGCTGAGGATATAGGCATTGCCTTATTCTTCCTTTGAGCCCATCTGGCCAACCATTCAGAAAAAGCCTCTGCATTCTGAGTCCAGCTCAGCTAGAATTGACTCTGCACGTTCCTGAAAACTGTGCCTACGAGAGGTGGGTGCCATCTCTAAGGCTAAGTGGAAGCAGTGTGGAAAAATCTTGTTGGAAGTGTGTCGGAAGATACAATTCCCCAGCCCTCAGTGATTCATGACTGCTTAAATATGCGGCTGAGAAAACGTATGATCAATTTCCTGTGAGTGTGATTCGTGAGAGTTATTTGGGGCAATCAACAAGTTATTCTGCAAGGCTTGTTCTCAGGCACAACTCTAATTTTGTTTAATGAGAGTTTTTCTGAAGGCCCTTGGAACATGATCTTCTATTATGTAGATAATCAGCAGAACCTGCTCATCCCTTAATGCAAGCAGCTGAGACCAAGAGCCATAACAGCCGAGATAAAATCATGGCTTTACTACATAGTGCATTAACTGGATAGAAACTGCATCCTGAGGTCATAAGCAGTTATTAGCCAGTTAATGACAACCGCAGTCAAATCATTACATTTACATTTGATGAATAGGAATGAGGCCTTCGTTGCCTTTTCAGCACTTAGACTACTTACTGTAGAGTTTTGATATCCTGAGCAGTAGAATTTCCAAAATTAAAAAGACCAATCATTCCTCCATTTACCTCGAAGAAACATAGTAAATGAATATAAGTAAAAAAAATTACGTAAGTTTTCCTAGACTGTTCTGCCTTCTAATGGTATCTGTATATTCCTAAAGTGCTTATATCTCGTTGGAGATGGGACTGAGACCAGAACCAGCCTCCTGAATACGCAGTCGTGCAACTCTGGGTCATTTAACGCTTCCAAACTTCCGTCTTCTAACCTGTTACGTAAGGAGATGGGACTGGCTCATCTCCAAGCGCTTTCTTAGAGATCTTCCTTGCTATGGCAGTGAGACTTTATTCTGAGTGACGGTAACAAATGAACACTTAGCCTTTGCATGTTCTCTCCTGTGCTATTTTTTCAATAAATATTTCATATACAGTCCTATTTTATTAAATGATCCCTGAAATTGAGAAATGTAAAATGCTGGTTAAACCTCGCAATAACCCTTCTCCTCCAGTGGTAGACACAGATTAATCCACAATATATTGTTTTTGGTGGATTTAACACCCAAGGATATGTACTTTGAACCTGTTTCCCAGTTTATTTGACTAAGGGCTTCGGCTTTAATTGGAGCTATTTGGACTAGGACAAAATATTTGCTCAGGCAAGCTTCCTGAGAAGTAAAGAAAACAAAATGTGATCCATAAATATCATTGAAAGGTACACATGTTCAGCAGCCTTCTGTTTAGAAAAGAAATTAGTGAACTTGAAAATTCTCTTTCCTCATCATAGTTATTAGCCCCAATTTGAATTTGTCCGCATAGGCTGTGTGCTTGGGTATATAAGAGATGTATGACTCTGGGATACAGTTTTACATATATATGACAGCTATATGACAGCTAACAAGCATTTGCTAAGGTTCATTTATCACTGTGTGTCCAGGACTCAATAAGTTACTGATGGCACAAGTACAATAGGAAGAGGATGGCAATGTGATCATTGATTGTCCTCAGGATTCAGAGGTTTAGTTGACACTGTAAGACTAAGTAATCAGAGGAAAATGGAAGCGCACGTAACCCATACTTGTTTGTCGAGTTCTGACAATAAACGTTACTGGGGTCATCTGCACAGGTGGGAGAGTTAGGGAAGGCTTCCTTGGCGTCAGGGGACTTTAAAGGAGGCAGGAGTCTTGAGATGGTGATGAGGAAAGGAAAGGAAGGACCTCTAGATACAGGAAAACCTCATCTTCGGATGTATACTTTAAGCTCTTTAAAGAAACGTCTCCTTATAAAATAGTTATATTGACAATCATTTCCCCGATTACTTCCTGTTCTGCTTTCTAGAATGGGAAGAAACAGGATTACATTGATGGTGCCAGTTCTCATGGCCTGCTCGCTCAGTTCAAGCCACCGCAATTGTAAGGCGCCCCCTCCCCCAGTGTCCCTCCTCACTCAAAAGGCCAGCGGAGACAGTTCTAGAAGTACTGTGCATTTCCTTCCCCTGTCCTCTTCCCGAATTGCCTCACTTCCTCTTCCTACTTAGCCTGCTCCTACCTTATACTCCAATGTGTTAGAATCAAAAAGGACTTCTCAAGCAGTAGACACAATGGAAGGATTCAGCTGGGCCTGACACACAAAACACACAACAATCCTTGTGCTCTTTGATCCTAAGGTTGTAACTGTCCCTCAAAGTTGGTGACATTATCACCTGAGTAGACCGTGGGGACTGGGGAGAAGGGATGAGATGATAAGAATAGTATTCTAATTCAATGTCGAAGAACTCCTGCCTTATGACTGACATTTATTGACTGGTTAACAGAAGTGGAATTGTAACCATATTTCCGTGGTCTCGCTTCAGGAGCTGCTGAGCGCGTGTGAGACACTCACGCAATTATGCAGTGTTTAGGGGTAGATATGGGAGATTGCAAGCATGGGTGAAGCCAACTTCCTTGAGGTTAAGGAAGTTTTCGTTGTATAGGTTAGCCCAGCTTAGCATCATAGTTGAAAACCGTGGTTAGCTTGGAGACAAGGAAACTTAAGACGTGATATAATCTGTCTGAGCTCCGATGCGCTGATCAGGGACATGTCAGTGCCCATCTCCCAGGGGGGGTGTCTGTGATGATAATGCAGGAAAAGCACTGTGCAGAGCGCCTGGCACATAGTCCTTCATTAAGTGTTAGCTGCTGCTGTTAGCGATGATGGTGTGTGTGAGCCTAGTGCAGGAAGATGCCACGAAATTCCCTGCTCTGAGTCAGCCTTGCCAGTTATTCTGTGGAACTGGGTTAACGGCTATCTATGTGAACACAGTTTTCAAAAAGTGGGAAATGGGTGCCAGAAGAGTATTTTCTTTTTGTGGCACCTCACAGATCTGTTTAGAACCTGAAATGAAATAATGAACATAACTGTGCTTTGTAAACTCTAAAAGTACTCTGAAACTGTAGTTGCTTTGTCTTGAGCCGTACATCCCCCGAGGCCTGGACCCGCCCAGCCTCGGCTGCTTCTCCGTGAGCATCTCCTGCGCCTCCTTCAGGGTCCCAAAAGCTCGACGTGAAAGGACTGATTAAAAGTGCCCGGTGATTTGTTTGGCAGACCACATGCAGTATTGTGTTTGGGAGGCGTGGAAATCTAATCAGATTTTCTGACTCATGAGACTGAGTAGTTCCAAATATGATTTTTCTGAGCCTCTCTCTGGAGCGGCTGATTGGGCCAGTGGTGAGATGGTGTCAGCCTGGCGTCAAGAGCAGGTGGGGCAGAAGAGAGAGCAATCAGTGGGAAACCCAGGGAGCAGGGACCTCATTGTAGCCTGCTGACTGCTTTTACAGTTTTCTGAGCTTTGCGGTAGTAAACTCTGAAACAGGGCTCATTCTGGAGGAATGGCCAATAGCCAATGCTGTTAGTAACAGAGAATGGAATTTAAATTCTTTTATGTAGTGAGGATGCCTGGGGAGTTAAAATGTAATATACATTTCAGCAGGTGATCTAATTCATTCCCAAACCTGGTGCTTCTTGCCACCTCAGTAAGTGCAGCCCATTATCTGCTGCAAGAAGAAGGAGGCAGTGGGGGGTGGGGTCGACAGATGTAAACTGCCTTGTCAGGATCAAGTGCTGCAGAGTGATGGCAGGCTTCTTTCCATGTTAGTTTACGTGTGCAGATAAATTTCCTGAGCTTGGCCCGAACCCCATGGATCCTTTCAAATCAGCGGCCGCTATCAGGCTCAAATTTATATCATAAGAAAGGGTGCCTTCTAAGCCCAGAGTTTTCTGTTTCTAAACTTTCTGGTTTTTAAGAATAGGAATTGCCTTCCAGGGCGGTGCTGTGTTGTGGGTGGGACTAGTGAGATGGCTCACTTTACAATGAACCCACGTGTGCACTGAAGGGGCTGTACCAGTCTTAAGATTGGTACATTCGTTTTTATTAAGTCATGTCATTTAGAGGCCAAGAGGTCTACAGAAGTATTCAGGAGCCACTATAAAGTGGGAAGAGAAGAAAGAGAAAGGTCGAATCGGATGGGAAGCCTCTGACTTCAGCTTACCTCTGGCCCACACTGTAATCACACAGCAGTTCGACTACGTGCATTTGTTCATTGTATTGTGGCCCCTCACAAGGTTTTCTGTAAAAAAAAAAAAAAAGGGATTCTACTCAAGGGGCCTGGATGAATTAAATCATTTTATGTCGCTGCTTGTGATCTTTGATAGTTCTTTCTTGGTTGCCTCTATTGTACTTTCTGTCTTGTCTGGGTCTAGCTCAAATCATAAGTGCTCTGAGGCAGAGGGAGTCAGGACACTGTGCCCTATTCCTGCCCTCTGTTATCACGACTTTGAAGAAACCCCTTTCTCCACTTGACTCTTCCCCCAGTGATGCTAGGCGTCATTTTTCTGTGGCTACTTCAGGTGTATGGCTTTGGCATAGCTAAGAGTGGCCTTTGGTTTATGTGTAATTCCTAGTACCTACTGTAAAACTATTCATTTCTGGAAAGTTATGGGTTTCTGGTATTCCCTCACCACTGAGGGTGTGAGCTGTTGGATAACATCAGTGATTTTTTTATACATTTTTGTTTTATTTGTTAGTAACAGAGGCTTTTTTTTTTTTTTTTTTAAATGGAACGTTACATGGAAGCTTTTATCTCTAGCACAAGAAGTTGGAGCTGCTGTGTTTGGAAGGTGGGTTCGAGGAGCCAGAGTCCCGGCTATTCTTTCTTTCCTTCTGATTCCCACGGTGGTCCACAAGGCGTCCTTGTGGGGAGCCTGGAACACGCTTTGGGGATGACGGCTGGATGGTTCCCGGGGTCACTTCTAGTTATGTTCCATGAATCTTCACTGCAGCTCACTGGGATCAGCTGAGCATAATGCCATTAGAATGTCTGCGTTAATCAGGCTCTTTGGAAGGTCTCTCATATGTTGCTTTTTCCAGGTGGTACTTTAATGAGGAAATTTTGCCACTTGTGACAACATGGATGGACCCAGAGGGCAGAATGAGGAAAGGGCTATTTTTCTGGGGATGTCTGAATTTCTTACCTTGGGAGGATAGTTTTGCTAGATACATACGATTCTTTCAGCACTTGGAGTATGTCATACCACTGCCTTCCGGTCTCCATGGTTTCTGTGGACAAATCAGCAGTGATTCTTACTGAAGATCCTTTGCACATGATCAGTTTCTTTTGCTGCTTTTAAGAGTCTGTCTTTTATTTTTGACAGTTTAGTTGTTATGTGTCTGAGTTTGTATCTCTGAGTTTATCCTTCTTGGAGTTTATTGAACTTCTTAGATATACTTTTAAGCATTATTTCTTCAAATGTATCCAATGTCGGGGCTTCCTCAAGGATGCTCTTTGTTGAATACTCTTCACCATAGTATATGGGCTACAGTTTTCTGTATCTCTGTATATCCAATTTAAAAGGAAAAACAAAAGCATGAGACATTGTGGCAACTCTGGAAACCAAGTTCTTCCCCCTGTCCAGGGTTTGTTGTTGTTTATTTGTTGAGTGACTTTACTGAATTCTCTGCTCAGTTAAATTAGTTGTCAGCTAATAATTGAATAGAGATTTCCTTAAATTCTTAGGACTGGTAAGTCTTCCAGTTGTTGCTGAGGAGCTCAGTGTACATGCTGGGGCACACTAATGCTCTGCCAGCAGTTAACAACCTCAACTTAGCCTTCTGCTTCTCCTGCTAAAACTCAAAGGTAGACAGAGGTGAGAGCTTACAGGCTTCTTTGGTGCTGCTTGAGGATTTATGTAGCCCTCAGCATGCGCACAGCCCTACGGGCATACGCACGACTGTCTAGATTCTGTGGAATGTGTCAGTACTTTTAAAGTCCCCTTTGGACATCTCATTCCCCAGATTTTCTTTTAAGTTTTTTGGTTAGCCTGTCATTTCCCCCAACTCTTATCCACTGCCTCAAACTTTGAGCTCCATTTATATCAAATAAAGATAGCCTTGCTAAGTAAGGTCCTCCAGGAAATCACCAAGCAGATCAAATAATGGCAAATTCTCTAATAATGGGATTTCGAAAGAGTTCCAGTCTTATTCTCTTCCCTCTAGTGGTTGCCAGGCTACTGGTTTTCACCATGATGGCAGGCTGTTGGCTTTCAAGGTTGATGTAGTACTGGGGACAGTATGCAAACAGGACAAGTTCAAATGCCATAATGCTCACTGTTCTTATGTGAACATTTCTAGAGTTTCTATAAGACTTTAATTTTCAGAGTTCTGAAAAAGTTGATCCTGACAATTTATGCTAGTGTTTTGTTGCTTTTATGGAGGAGAGGACTTTCAGACATCTTTACTCTGCCATTTTTGCTGATGTACTTCTTTCACGTTAATCTACTCCTGTGGCACCAGAGAAGATGTGAGCACAATGATAACAGAATGGAATCGCCTCCACTAAGGGCAGGAACTCTAATCACTGTGGGATCAACAGTAGGAGATCGTGGTTTGAAAATGAGATTATGGAGGAGTGCAGTTATTGCTGCTCATATGGTCTAGGGAATGAGGAAGAGAAAAAAAGACCGGAGAAAGAAAAAAATTGGGGAACTGAAAGGCCAGGGAGCTGCAAAATCCCCTCTGGTGAATTTTTACTTCACTAAAAATTAATCCAGGAGAAAGGTTAAACAGGGAAAGAGAGTGAACACAGACTCATCTGACAAATGAATTGAGGAGGAGGTACCATGTATTTGTGCACAATAATGTAAGATTCAGGTAAGGGGTTTAGGTAGAAGGAACAGAAAATCCGGAAGTAGCAATAAAGAGCAGGGAGGACACTTTCGTGACCTCAGGCTTCTGGTAGGAGGTCTGGTGGGAGTGGGGGGTGGCGGGGAAGAAGACTTCAGAGGGAGCAGCATCCTCAGGAGCGATCCAGGCACCTATTAGAGTAAGAAGGTGATGAACAGTTCTATCTTTTTTCATTTAGAGTTGACACACAATATATACTCGTTTCTAGTGTACAACATAGTGATTAAAACAATAAGTTATATAAACATAACTTGCAATAAGTCTAGCACCCATCTGACACCACGCATAGTTAACACAATATTACTGACTATATTCCCTATGCTGTACTTTACATCCTTACGACTTTTTATAACTGGCAATTTGTACTTAACCCCTTTACACCCAGACCAACCTCCCTCTCATCTGGCAGCTATCAATTTGTTCTCTGTATCTACAAGTTTGTTCCTGTTTTGTTTTTAAGATTCCATACAAGTGACTTCATATGATATTTGTCTTTCTCTGCCTGACTTAGCATAATGCCCTCTGGGTTCATCCATGTTGTCACAAGTGGCAAAATTTCCTTTTTATGGCTAATATTCCATTGTATATATGTGCCACTTCATCTGTCGATGGGTAATTAGGTTGCTTCCATATCTTGGTATTGTAAATAATACTACAGTGAACATAGGGCTGCATATGTCTTTTCAAATTAGCGTTTTGAGTTTCTGTTGAGAAATCAGTCTAATGGGAGCTCTCATACATAACAACTGCTTTTCTCTTGCTGATTTTAAGGTTCTCTGTCTTTATCCTTGGCATTTTAATTATGATGTGTCCTAGTGTGGGCTTCTATGTCTATTTCCTTCGGCAGGTTAGAGAAATTTTCTGTCATTATTTCTTTAAAAAGGTTTTCAATTCCTTGCTCTTTTCTTCTGGTACCCCTATGAAGTGAATGTTGACATGCTCGATGCTAACCTACTGTCGCTCCCCTCTAATGTAGTCTTCATTTCTGACTGGTTCTTTTTTAATTTGAGTTCATCATCTAGTCTTCCCCTAAGTTCAACGAACATCCTTATAACCAGTGTTTTGAACTCTGCATCTGGTAGATTGCTTGTCTCCATGCTGTTTAGTCCTTTTTCTGGAGTTTTTGTCCTGTGCTTTCATTTGGGACATCTTTGTCTCCCCATTTTGGCTGTCTCCTTGTGTTTGTTTCTATGTATTAGGTAGATGTACTATGTCCCCAGTCTTGGAAGACTGGCCTTATGTAGTCGGCGTCCTGTGGGGTCCAGTGGCACAGTCTCCCTGTTCACCTGAGTTGGGTGCTCTATAGGTGTCCCTTCTGTGGGTTGTGAGTGACCTCCTGTTGTAGTTGAGCCTCGATTGCCATTGGCACATCAGTGGGTGGGACCAACCCCCAGGCTACCTGGTTGTGTCTACAGTGGACAAGTTGTCATGTGGGGGCTGATTCCGCAGAGAGGAGTCTCTTTAGCATGGCTCTGGTGCCAGTCAAGTCCACCCTTCTGGTGTGTTGTTTGTGGAGGTAGGTGGTACTCCGGTGTGGTCTGAAGCTGGCCACTGGGTGTGTTGGTTCTGCAGCCTTTCAGGAGAGGCTCCAGTGCAGGCCAAGGACAGCCGCCATTTGTGCCCAGCTCAGGGCCTCCTCATGGTAGCAGAAAGTGAACTGCAGCTGGTTGCTGCTTGAGTTGGCCTTGATGCTTGGGAGAGGCTGTGTTGTGAACCCAGGCCAGCCACCACATCTGCTGGGCTCATAGCTGCTTAGTTGAAGCTACGTTCCAGGCCAACACTCGTCTCAGCTTCTGCTAGGCTCGGGACCACCTAATGGGAGTTATAATGCAAGGTGAGATCAGTTGCTGCATGGGGCTGCTTAGCATGAGGTACAGGACACACTGAGGGCAGCCACTGCTTGTTTGGGGTTTGTGGACCTTTGAGAGATTTTAGGGAAAAGTCTGTAGCAGGAGCTGAGGTAGTCTGTGGAAAAGCCACTGGAAGAGGTTGGGTAAACAGTGTCAGCCAGGTTCACAGAGAGCTCAGATTTGGTGCCCACAGATGGCAGGTACACTTAACAAGGGAACAGTGGCACCTGCCAGCACTTCTTTCCCAGGAGAGAGCTGCCCCTTCAGTCCTCGCCCTGAAGCTGGGCATTTTATTTCCTCCCCCTGTATCTCTGGCAGCTTTCTAGTTGCTGTTCAGCGCTGGAGCCCAGAGAGAGAGAGAGTCTGTGCACAGGCTCTTTGAGTGAACGCCCGCATCTCCAGCAGCCCTCTGGCTCCCTCGGATGCAATCCCCTGCTGGTTTTCACAGCAGCTGTTATGGGGATTCCTCGTTCCATCACTGGTGCCCCAGGCTGAGAAGCCAGGACCCCTCACTCCTCAGTGGGGATGTCCACAGCTGAGGTATCCCTCCTGAGTCTTAATCACCACACCATGGGTGTGGGACCCGCCGTGTCTGCCTCTCTCAGCATGTGGCTTCTTTATATCCTTAAAGGACTTCTGTTCAGCTGGTTGTCAATGCTGGTTGTTCTTTAGTTGTCCTAGTGGTGTGGTCATGGGAACAGGTGAGCGCAGCATCTACCTACTCTGTCATCTTGACTGGATTTCAGCATTTCTTGAAGACACCGAAGGTATGGGGAGTCTGTGGGAGAAGCCCAGGGACACAGTTAGGTGGTGGCAGGATATGAGGGAGACGTAGGCGGAGCTGGTGTCAGTGACACTGGTACACAGAGTCAAGGGGGTGTTAGAGTCTGGAGGAGGAATGGGTTCTCAAGACTCCCGGGCCTCCCTTTGCTCACATATTTTTATTTCTGTGTCTGGGTTCAGCACAAGGCTTGATGACAATATCTTTACTGACCATCACCCAGCCGTGAGCTCTCCTTTCTCTGAACTAGCCTCATAATCAGTGCTTCTTTTTGTATAGTCTCAACGTAAGATCAGATTTTTTTTCAACTTAATATCAAACTTCTGAAGTACAGAGGGCAGCATTAGCCAAGCGGTTACTTACATTTAGTACATCTCACCACCTGGTCCAGGTCTCCCCACCTTCCGCTATCATACAACACATGCTGTTCCAGTGAATGACAGTGTCACGTGGGTACCCCAGGTCTTAATGAAGCCTCAAAACCTGAGAGAACTACATGATCATACCTTGTAAGTGCGGCAGTCATCATTCCCCATTTAAAGTGGCTGTGGCATAGGTACTGTCCCTTAAGGGTGAGTCTCAGTGTCCTAGCTGTAACTCCGTTCCTTTCTCTTCCTGTTTAGAAAGGATATTATAGTAAGGGTGGCATAATTTCAGTGATGATAACCTTGCATCCATGCTAATGTATAAATGACTTTTAAATTTCAGCACTTTATTCGAGAGCCCATCTCACAATTGTCTGAAAACATCAGTATCATAACCGCACACTGAGAGCTACTGCCCTTGAAAAGTTCAGGGGCTAGGTCAGAGTGCCAACAGATGCTGCTTTGAATGTGTAACCTGTTCTGGTTGGTATCAGTAACCTAAAGTCTCTAGGTAGTAAATTGCATGCAGTTCTTTATCCAATTAAAGATTTCTCTTCTATTACAGTAGCTATGCAGGCTCATCAGGTGTGTATTCTGGTTTCACCACTTAATATTTTTATCATAGTTTGGCTTGTTAATTTCTGTCCTCAGTTTGTACATCTTTTAAAATAAGCATAAGAATATACATCATAGGTTTATTGAGAGGATCAAGCGAGCCAATACTTATAAAGTGCTTAGTACTACGTAAGTGCTCAGTATCAGGTGGTATAAATATTACTATACTCAGGTCATTTCATGATACAGATGCTGTCTCCATATGTCACTAAGATGTATTTCATAAGCTACAGTGTGCGTTTTAAGTTGCTCTATTTGGAAATGGAGGGGTTTTCAGAATCTTCCATAGTGTCTTTTTGATCTCTCTCTTTTCCCCAAGCATTATTGAGTTATAACTGACATCTGACGTTGTGTAAGTTTACGAGTTACACACATGTAAATGTTTGCCACAATAAGGTTAGGTAACACAGGCTTTGCCTCAAATAATCACCATTTGGTTGTCGTATGTGAGAATATTAAAGCTCGACTCTCACAGCAACTTTCCAGTGCACATTATAACCGAAAGTTTTTACCCTTTGACCAACATCTTTGATCTCTCCTGATAAACAGAAACGTGACTCACCTTGATCCTCGTTACTGCTGTTATTAGTGCCACTTAGTTGGCGCTGCTCTAAGCACTTTGTGTATATTAAGTTACTGAATTACCCTCTCAGGTAGTAATATTACCTTCATTTTGCAGATGAGAAAAAAAAATGAGGCACAAGATACCTTAGGAACTTATTCAAAGTGCTAGTAGGTGCCAGAGGTAGAATCCACACCCAAATCTTCGGGACTGCACACACCCCCTATACTCTACTTATCTGGCAAGTAAAATAGAAACATTATAATGAGGTTACAGCTACAGTTCCTAATGCTAATCTGGGCAGCATGCCAGCCCGTTGAGAAGGTGACTCTACAAATGCGATGTTATTTCTGCCCCTCTCTGGGTAACGACTACTGAGACTCACCCACTTATTCATTCAACAGATAGTCACTCAGCAATATTTCCAGCACTGTTCTAAGCTCTGGAATATAGCAGTAAACAGACAAAACCTCTGCTTTTAAGAAATTTGCATCCTATCTTAGTTGAAGGGAACAGACAGAACACAAAACGTATAAGTAAATTACATATTATATTAAAGGCCAATAAATGGTATATGGAGAAAATAATGCAGGGAATAGATTGTGTGTGTATTTTGGGGGAGGGAGGTCAATTTTAAATAAAGTAAATAGAGAAGGTATCACTGAGAAGGAGTCATTTGAGCAAAGACCTGAAGGAGGAAATGGGAGCAAATCATATAGTATCTGGAGAAAGAGCATTCCCAGCGAAGCAGCTCTGTCTCAGTCAGAGTGGCTCAGAGATGAAACCAGAGATTTGGAGGGGGAATGGGACATGTCATGTAGGACCTTTGTAAGGACTTTGTGTTTCCTGAGTTAGATGGGGAGCCACCGAAGGGTGTTAAGCAGAGAAGTGACATGCTTTGACTGACAGATTTAAAGTATTATATGACTCATGTATTGAGACCAGGATGCAGGATGTAAGGGTGGAAGCGGGAAGGCATCCACCGAGGAGGCAATTGCAATATTTTAGGTAAAATCTGATGCTGACATGGCTAATGCTAGTATCGGTGCCGGTGGTGAGCACTAGTGAGACAGTAGATGTGGAATATAAGAGAAGCAGAGGAGTCACTGATGACTTCATGTTTTTGGCTTGAGCAACTGGGAGGATGGAATTGCCATCAACTGAGATGTGGATAATTAATTATAGATGGATCAGGTTTGGGAAAGAATTAGGGGGTGGGTGTTACCAGGTAATTTTGAGATTCGCTGAGTGTAGATGGCTATTGGCATTCAAATGAAGATATATATTGGGAGGGTTTTATGCCAGAGGTACAAATTCTACTAGAGTCATCTGCAGAGAGTGAATGTAGACAGAAAAAAGAGGCCGTCTTAGGAATAAGTTCTATATTACTTTGTAAAAATTTCAGGGACATGAAGAGAAACCAGCAAAGGAAAATATGAAGGAATAAGAAAACCAGGAGGGTATTTTGGCAGGCAAATATAGAAAATGTTGCAAGAAAGAGGGAGTAATCAGTGCCGTATGCTGCAAGGTACAGGTGACTGTCAGAGGAACAGTGTCCAAAGTGTTGGGATAAAAGCCTAATTAAAATGTGTTCAGGATTAGAATTAGAGACAATAAATATAAACGAGTCTCTCAAGTAGTTTTGTTATAAAAGAGCAGAGAGATGGGGTGATAACTGGAAGGGAAAATGAAGTCAATAGAGGTTCTCGAGATCGGAGAAATTTCAGCACTGTACGTGCTGATGGGGATGGTCCAGCAGAGACAGGAGAGAGTGTGGGGAGAATGGCTGGAGCTGAGTCTTCACAGGCAAGAGGGGGTGGGGTCTAGTGAAGGTGCCAGTTTTCCATAGAGGTACAGATGGCTCATATCAGGGAAGGAGGTCTAGGTTCTGGGGTAGACTTTCTGGGGACAAATCTCAGCCCAGACATATCTTCACTGGATATCTTTAAGTTTTATCCTCTCTCAACCTCTGCGGTGCTTGAAAATTACTCAGCACAGGGCTCAATTAGCTGCTGTTATAGGAAAAAAATAAAGCTTAACAATTTTGCTAACAGCAAAAGAGAAACTTTAAGCAGACTTCCTGGATTAGTTGACTACAGCATGTTTTTCTAAAATTTCAGTTAATACGCTTCCCTCCACCATATTTTCCAATGGCACACTGAGATTTGTGTATTTTGCACACACTTTGCCTCGCACATGACATGGACTGCTCAGGAAGGTAATTATCCCAGCAAACTAAGCTGCGTGAAAAGATAAACTGCTTAGTGGATTAAAATTGCATATTTTATATAACCCGATGGCACAAGCGTCCTCGTTCTGCTTGTTGCGTGTCTCATGAATCTCTCTAGGACATCTACTACCACTGCCTTTGAGCTTTGCCATCATCACTTCCTTTTCTCTGGCACCCACCTCACCAAGACAGAGGGGCTGTGACAATTTAGTGGCCTGGAAAAATAACTGAGAGAGAAAACCAACAATTCTTCCCACCCTCTGGGGAAAGCAATGGGGTTTCATTAAGGGCTCCGCTGCTTAGGAGCAGCTGGCTGTTCTTACAAGGGCTTTCTTACTGGCAACCCTTTTGGGCCAGTCTTAATAAAAGAGCCAAGCAGCTTTGTGAGCGAAGTCAGAGCCATTTGCCACTGGAGCGGCCTTTCTGGCTGAGCCGAGCCTGTAATGTCACTGCCTTGAAGCTGGCTCTGGTGGTTGTGCGATAGAAATGGGAGAATCATTTGGGGAGCAGTGCGCTGATTAGATTGTCTATAGGGTTGTCAGACAGACCTACAGGAGGAAATGGACTTCAGTGAGGCCAGAAAGACTGAAGTTAGAAAGGAAGAAAAATGGAGGAGCTTAAGGCAGCCACTGAAGGTCTGAGGTCCGTCCCCCGGGACTCTTATTAAGACACTGTGCATTCCTCGCCCAGAATGAGCAGATTTTCACCTTCCTGCAGGCTGGGAACGCAAGGGACTGGGCCCAATGTTCCTTTCAGTTCTAGGATTCTCTACTCTACAGCTCTGACAGCTGAGGCATTTCCCACCAAGCCCATGGCATACCTCTACTCCACTGTAAGCACTGGCGACGCCTGAAGGATAGTCCTCAAGATTTCACATTTTTACCCTTTTCTTTCCCGTTTCGATTGACTTGAGTTCTATTTCTTTGCCCTCATTTCATTTTGGCACCTACAATGAATGACACGATGTAGGTACTTGATGAATACTGGCTGAATGCTAAAGTCTTGGCATAAACTCAGTCATTTCGTTATAAAAAACCAATACCTGTAAAATTCTAAAACTACATTATGAGTTCACATTATCAGTTCCCTGCTCTCTAGACTGGAAACGTCCATGACCCTCGTCTCCCTGAGGACAGAGTGGCTATGCCCCTCCTTACTCAGAACAGAGCCTTGCACATCACGGGTACCAAGTGAGTACTGAGTGACCAGCTGAATTCTCTAAGGGTCCTGGAGGGATGAGAGTGTGCAAATGAGAAGGAAGAACCCAGAGGAGTCATCGGAGGAGAGCGTGTCTTCAGACTCTACATGTTTAAATGCAAGTACATGACAATCAGTTATTGTCCGAAAGACCTAACCCTTTACGTTTGCTGAGCGCCTCCTTGTCCGCTGACTTGTATCAGCTCTGACCCACACATTCAGCACTTCCACATAGTCATCACTGAGCTCCATAAAACGAACTGTTAGACTTGCATGGCATGAGAAGGGGGCATCTAAGATCACTCCGGATGTGCAAGCTGATTGGAAAGAGTGATGATACAGGGACCTGGGTTAGTGGCACTAGAAATGGTGATCCCTAGGCTGCCAGATAAGCTGCAGTTGTCAATTGGGAAAAGGGAATTGTTCTGTTCTAGAAGGAAGAGTTAAGTGGTGGAATTTATAAGAACACAAACGTACAGTAATTGAAGGCTGCTTTGTAATCTAGGGAGCTCTTTCAAGGAATTATTCAAAAAGGTCTGAGTGACTGTCAAGTTGGGGAAGTGATCAGTTAAGCCTTTCAGATTCCTTTCAACTGGAAAAGGCAAGTGTTCAAGACATATACACACAAATCTGTGATGATGATTATTATATTTCTAATAACGTACTAAGTACTTAATATGGGCCAGGCACTATGCTAGCCTTTACATTCATTAACACCATCCTTATGACAGCCTTATGAGAGCTAAGGACTACTCTTATACTCATTTTGAGGATGAGGAAAGTTCGTTCAGGTAACTTCTGCAAGTTTCCCTAGCAGGGAAGAATCAGAGCTGAGAGGCAAACCCAGGTAGTCTGACTCCAGAGCCTGCATCAGTTCCTCTGAGTAGTGATGCTCTTTTAAATTAGAAAACTTGAAAGACTTGTCTGAGAGCAGATGCTTTAGCTGGGGCCTGGCGAGTAGAAGCCAGTTAGTTGTGAAGTAGGGGTAAAGCCTTCTAGAAACAGGGAACATCACGTGGCACTGAAAGAGTAGGTGCTTCCGAAGAACCAGAGGAGACGACTGTCATGGCAGCAGACTGAAGAAGAGAAAGGGATTCACAGTAAGGCCAGAGTTCGAGGCCGGGTCAGGGCACACAGGCTGTTCTTAAGGACTTTGCATTATAATCTAGTGAAGTGAGAAGGAGGGATATCATTCGCTCGTTTTATAGATGACGGAGAAAGTGCAGTGAAGGCGATGCCTTCCCCAAGGTTCTTAGAAGGCTGTTGTGATCCAGGGGTTGTTAGTGTGGCACAACCAAGCAAACACTGAGTAGTGCTACAAGAATTAGTTACGGAAAGGCTGTGAAGATAGATAGATAGATAAAGAGTGATGTAGGCTTAAAGGGAACGGCACTTGCGAAGACTCTGAGGAGGTAAAGGCTATGATATGTTGCAGATCGTAAAAGGCCGAGGTTTCCTAATCAAAGGAGAACGTGGTCCAAGAGGAAACCGAAGAATTAGTCTGGGGCCGGATCATGTAGGGCCTTATAGGTAGTTTCAGAATTTTAGATCTAATCCTCGGGTCATCCAAAAGCCGAGGGTCAACATGTAATGCATGTGAAAGTGATAATTTTACTCTGCAAGCTTTGAAGTGTTAACAGATGTTATTTACACGCCTTACATTAAAAACGAACCTTTTTACCCCAGAACGTTGAAAGTCACTAGTATTATAACTCTTCACTCCTACATTGCTCAGCGTAAGTAAAAGGTATTCTCCTAGATAAGCATGACACTGTTATCACATTTTAAAAAATTAAATGTTTGAAATTTTTGTTTTGTGGGAATAAATGACCGAGACGTAAAAGATAAGCCCCAACTATAGCGAATGCTTTCATTTGACCCAAGCATCTCAGAGCTATAAGGTTCCGCCAAAACCATGTAATTTTCAGACACTCACTCTTGGGGAGAAGACATATGTCACAAGCTATTGATTTACCACTTAGAGATCTGGGCCTAGAAATAATGTTTCTGGGCTCTACCTCAGTCCGGCACCATCGTCTCTGTGGTCTATGGGGGAAGCTTGAGGATTCAGCCTTGTTTTCAAAGGCAACAAGGGAATCGACAGGCCAAGTTCTACCAAGACCACCGCCTCTCCAGCTAGCCTGCGTTTTAACACTTCAGTCGGAGCGGAGTGCTCCATCAACATGCTTCTTCTGTTAGCATTCCAGAGGGCTGCCGGCGGCATGGCTACTGCCCCGGCATCCATCCTAGCTCTGCAACAAGAGGCTGAACCCAGATGTGATTTAGGGTCCTGGACCTAGTCACAGGGCACTGTTCAAGGCCAGTGTTTTATCCACAGGCCCAATGGGAATATCGCTTATGACAGTTTAATACAGCTGCAGTATTATAGCAATTTATTTTCAGACACCCGCGCCAATGCCCTCTCTACTTCTCTAAGTGCCATGGCGAGATATGTTTACATGAGCCCTGAGAAAGGCCCATGGTACAAGAGAAAGAGGGAAAATCAACCATTACTATATTACCTACAAGTTTCAGTAGATGTCAGTTTAACATAATAAGTCAACAAACGCACGTATAGTTCAAAATACACATTGGCTTATAGCTTCCCTGTCTTCTAGTACTCAGAGAATGTATTGAAAACAACTTAATTGGGGATTCTGGACCCTCCATCATCTCTTCTCATAGTCTTTTAAAACTACAGACCTATACTTCTAACTCCTCAAGGGCCAATACCCGGCACTTGTGTTCAAACGTTATTTGAACATCTTTTCCATGTGAATGTCCTATAACAGCATCAAATTCAGGAGGCCACTATTTGGTTTTGAGCACAATAATTGAATTCCCTCTGACTCCCCATCGAGTTCAGAAACAGTGGAGAAAAAACACCGAGGAGGAAGATGAGGCCAAACGTTTTAGCATATTCCTGGAGAAACAGCCCTGGAGCTGATTCCAAAATGAGATTTCTAACCCCTTCGTACATCCGAAATTATATTTAACCACCCAGTCCCATGCCAAGTAGCACAAACACTGCAGCCTGCTTCACCAACTCTCAGGTGCTTAGGTGAAGTCGGGCCTGAGCCGGCCTGCCACGGAAGAGTCATATTAGCAACAGGCATGCGCACGCAGATCTTAAGACAACAAATCAAGAAGGGAGGTGAGCTAAGCATTGTCCAAGTTTCTTCTATTTCAATAAGTGGTAAAATGATTTTCTCTTCGAAAGGAGAAAATATGGAGGGAGACAAGGACAGGAACTTTTCTCCCTAACATATCCTCAAGTTCCTAATATAAAAGCCCACAGGAATCTAAGGAAATGGAGAAAAGAAAATGCCCTCTTCCGGCCCCAAATAGAACTCCCAAACATGCCCCCCGAACTGGTCCCAATTCAAGTATTTCCTCTCTTAATATTGTCACCCGTTACCCAGACCTTGGGGCCAGAAACCTGGAAGTTCAACATCAACCTTCTCTTCTCCCTCAGCCCAACATATCCAGTGAATTACCAGGTCTTAGAGAACTTTACCTCTAACATTTTCTTGATGTCTTTCTTCTCTTACAACTCCATTGTTACAAAATCACTGGCAGCCTCTCCCCTCTGGCCAACTGAATCAGCCACCCCCCACCCCGCCTCGGTGTAGTTCAGAGGATGGGCACTGAATCAGAGTGCACGGGTCCAAGGCCTGGTTCCGTCTCCTACCAGTTGAGCGACCTGACCTTAACAGAGTTATTTAAGCTAAGTCCATTTCCTCATCTTTAAATGAAAAAAAAATATATAATAATAATACCACACGATCATGGTAAGGATTAAAAGAGATAATGCAAATAAAATTCTTAGACTAGTGCCAGGCACATAATTATTTTATAAAAATAGTAAAATCTCAAAAATTTCAGGCACTATTGTCAGGATCTATAAACTATGTACATGCATGTTTTGATTGTAGAGAAAAGTATAAAATGGTAAATACCTAACTATTAGCATTGGTTATCTAAGAGGTACAGCTGGGGGATGGATATTATCCACTCTTCTTAACACATGAATGTACGGTTTGATTTTTACAATGAGCATGCACTTTTTTCCAATTAAAGAAAGTCTCCAAAACAACCTTCTAGCATCCTTTTAATTTTTGTGTTTTTAGAGTTACCAGATCCTGAGATTTACAAGTATTAATCCCCTACTCAAAATCTTTGCCTACAGAATGAAATCTAAATACACAAGTAGGTTATACAAAAGCCTTCCTAATCCAGCATCTCAATTTGCTCTTCTAATCTCTCCTCCCGTTTACTATTCTCATTTAAATCTTCACGCATACTGCCTTTCCCTTCACAACGTAGGACATCTTTCCCCTCTAGCATTCCCTCATTCTTTATGCCACAATGGAGTGCCGCTTCCTCTGCCATAACTGCCCTCCCCTAATTCTAGGCTGTATGGTGTTCTTTTTCGCATATCATTAGAAAATGAAAAATCCTGCCAATCTTTTTAGGCCTCCTCCTGCCGTCTCTAATTTACCTATTCTAATTTATGGCCGTAAGTGACACTGTGGTTTGGGTGCTACTTTGAGTTAGATTCCAAGCCTTTACAGACAGACCCCAGTGCTACTCACAAGACTTTCCCCACTTAGCCATGTTCCTCTCTGGACTCCTGCAGATTAAGTCTGTTATGAATCTTACTGCTGGTCATATCAGATTGATCACCTGAATAAATCGGAGCTAGTCCATGACTTCAAGGACATTGTAATCCAATTATTTTTCTAAATGCGAATATGATTTTCCTTGTAAAATATCACCAAACCACATATAATCAATGGCCAGTATGGTTGTTGTAAATTTTTTTCCCTCGGCAATCAATAAGGAAAGGGAGAGGAGTGTGTGTGTAGTGATAGAAAAGACAGATTTGCCTTCTTATTTCCAATGTCTGTTTGCAAATTTCAATTTTCTTTTGCAAATAAAAATATAATTTTCAAAAACCAATAGCCAAATATTAATGAAGTTACATTTACTGTTCTCCCCCTCACTCCCCCGGCTTATGATTAGTGCTATATGGGTCCTGTTTAAGAATTCTTTGCTATATATCCATCTCAAGATCATGAAGCTATTCTCCTACATATTATTTTCTAGAAACATGGTTGTTTTATTTTTTATATTTAGGTCTATGGTCAATCAAAAATTGATTTTTGTTTACGATTTAAGTTAGGGGCTGAGTCTTTATCTTTCAAGGCAATTGTACTGGTAACATTTAGTGACAAGACTATCTTTTTTCTACTTTATAGCAGTGGCACCTTTTTTATAATTCTGTCATTGTTATATATATATATATATATATATATACACATATACATACACACACACACACACACACACACACACACACATTCATATCTCCATTTGTTTCAGGATTCTATAGGCAATTCCATTCATCTATTCATCTATCTGGAATCAATACCATTCTTTGTTAATTCCTGTTGCCAGATAATTAGTCTTGAATCTGGCAGTAAAGCCTCTTTGACTATGTCGTTCCTCATAATCAGACTGGTAATTTTCACCAAAAAAATTCCTGCTATATTTTTATTGGGATTAAACATGGAGAAATAGCAATAAAATATTAGTCATTTAATTCATGAGCATTAACTACCTTTCCTCATTTGTTATTTTCTCTCAGTAATGTTTTGTAGTTTTCTGAGGAGTTCTGTGCCTCTTTCATTAGATTTATTACTAGATATTTAATATTTCAGGATTCTAATTTAAATGGTTTCGAAAATTTATTTTCTAAATGTTGCTTCTATATAAAATTGCAAGTGATTTTCACATCCACCTGCTTCGTTAGAGTCATTTAATTCAAACATGTTATCTGAAGATATTTTTAATACTTTTAAATTATATACATGAAGATCATTATAATCTACATACATAAGTATGTTATCTAAAAATACTGTCAGTTTTACTTCTTTTCCAATCCTTATACTTGCTATTTCTTTTCCCCTCCTCACTGCACTGGATAGAAATTTCAGCACAGGCTGCAAAGAAGGTATAATGTCAGACATTTCCATGTAGTTTCCAACCATGGAAACTTGTTGCCAACAGAGTTAAAGAGGTTCTCAGTAAGTGAAGAGGCATTCCAAGTTCACGGGTTGGAAGACCGAATGTTGTTAAGATGGCAGTTCCACCCAAATTGATCTATAAGTTCTGTACAATTCCTATCAAAATCCCAGGAGGCTTTTTTTTTTTTTTGGCGAGGTGGGGGTGGAAATTAACAAGTTGACCCTAATGGATATATGGAAAGATAAAGCACCTAGAATAACCAAAACAATTATGGGGGGGGGCGGTGCGGGGGGAACCCAACAAATTAAAAGGCTAATATTACCTGATTTTTAAACTTACTATAAAGGTACAGTAATCAAGACAGTATAGTATTGACTTAAGGATAAATACAGATCAAAAGAACAGGAAGAAGAGTCAAGAAATAAACCCTATATCATGGCCATATCAAGGCAATTCAAAGTGGAAAGGACAGTCTTTTAAACAAACGATGCTGGGAGAATTGGATATCCATACGCAAACACAGGCCCTGAATTTATACTATACGCAAAACCTAAGATATATCATATGCCTAAATGTGAGAGCTACAAATATAAAACTTCTACAAGAAAGCAGAGGAGAAACACTTTGGTACCTTAGATTAGGCAAAGATTTCTTAGATATGACAATAAAGCATAGCCATAAAAGAAAAAAAAGATGAATTGGATTTGTTCAAAATTAAAACCTTTGCTCTTCAAAATATACCATTAATAAAAAGAAAAGCCAAAGAGTGGGAGAACACAATTTGCAAATTACATATCTAATAAATGACTTCTTTCCAGAATATATAAAGAATTCTTACAACTCAATAATAATTAAATCTTTAAACACCAAAAGTTTAGAGTAGAAATTTCATTAAAAAAAAAATGTACAAAGGCTAGAAGCACAAGGAAAGATGTTTAATATTATTAATCATTAGAGAAATGCAAATTAAACCACAACGAGATACAACACCCTTAACTAGTAGGGCTAAATCAAAGAAATTGACAATACCAAGTGTTGGCAAGGATGTGCAGAAACTAAAACCCTCACACATTGCTGGTAGGAATGTAAAATGGTACAGGCATTGTTGTCGTAAACAGATAGGAAGTTTCTTAAAATGTTACCCATATGACCCAGAAATTCTACTTCTAGGTATCTTACCCAAATAAATGAAGACAGATGTTTCCACAAAGACTTGTACAGGAGTATTCTTGCAGCACTATTCATAATAGCCAAAGAGTAGAAATGACCCAGATGTGCATCAACTGATAAATGGATAAATAAAAATCCACACAATGAACCATTCATCTATAAAAAGAAAGAAACTACTGAGTCGTGCTTAAATATGAATCTCAAAACATTATGCTAAGTGAGAGAAGCCAGACATAAGAGACCATATACTGTATAATTTCATTTTATAAAAGTTCTAGAGGGCGAATCCATAGAGACAAAACACAGACTAGTAGTTGTCTGGGTTAGGAGTAGGGATTAACTGGAAACAAGCAGAGGGAATTGTTTAGGATGATGGATATGTTTTGAAACTGGATTATGGTGATGGCTGCACAACTCTAAGTTTATTATAAACCATGAAGTGTACATTTATCATGGATAAATTTTATGTTATGTAAATTGTACCTCAAGGAAGCTGGGGGGGGGGGGCGGGGGGAAGCCCCACCAAAAGTGATACCGAATCATATCCGCCAGTTCAAAATAGGCAATATTAAGGTGAGAGAATCTGACTAGTTTCCTGGAGAAGGTGGTGCTGATTGGGAGTGACAGAATGTTTCCGGGCTGCTGTTGACGTCCCACCCTTGCCCTGGGTGGGGATATCCTCTTGGTAAAAGTTATTCAAATAGTCGACTTAAAATATGTGGGCAGCCTCTAAATATAATAAATGCTTCACAAAATAAACAAATACGAAGCTGTGACCCATTTTAGAAGAAGGGATCCTGTTATGATCTATTCTAGAATTTCCTCAAACTATCAGTTCTGCTTTTATTTAGGGATCTTTATTAAAAAGATTGATGAAATCATAGGTTAAAAGCAAATCTAGCCAGCCTATCCTCCAAACCGTACTACTGGGCTTTTTCACGTGTCAGAGAGCGAGCATCAATTCCAAACAAATCTGCCTTCTAAGTAAAACCTAGGCTGCTCCTACATTACGAAGGCATACGTTCTGTATCAGTGAAGACATATTTGGTGTCTGTTAAGAACACAAATTCACAATTTTCCCCCTCTTGGAATACTATTAACAGTGGCAATCTTTCCACAGTGACATTTAGAAATCCTAGTTCTATACAGCACTTTAAGATGCCCTCGCCCTTCATAACGCCACGTGCTGAACATAGGGCAAGTGGTGGGCAGCACCCACTGGGAATAATGAAAAGAACGCCAGACTATGATTTGCAACGATGGGTCCCATTAGGAACTGTCTAGGGACCTGGACATGTAACACAGTCCTCATGATGCTACATTTCTCCCCAAACTGGAAGTCATCAGTCTAACTTTACCTAAGTCATCGGAATGTTGGGAATGTCAAATGAGATAAAGTTTTTCAAGATGCTCCCCCAGGCATTCGGTGTCATCCTAGGCCACTTCCTGGTATTATTAACAGCAGCAAATAAACAAGTTAGAATTTTTAACTTGCTTTCAGTTGTGCAGCTTTTAAAATTGAGGTTATAATGAGTTCCTTGAAAAGTGCCTTATCTGCAAATATTATGTTTCTCCATTTGGTATAGAAATGGGTTCTCTAATGATCTGCATACCAAGCTTGAATTTGAGATGATCCCAGTGGCAGCGTAATGCTGCAGAGGAGGGTAGATACGAACACAGACGTCTTCACCATATTTCCACCCCAACGTACCTAAGAGGGACAACAGACAATCATGGCCAGTGATGACGCTCCACAGGCTGAGAGAGTGGGCGGGAGTGGTAAGAACACATCTTCCTACAGAACTTGACTAGATGCTTTGGGGGTCAAGGAATTAGTGGTTAGAGGCCCTGCCCCACCCTCACGGAAGATTCTTACAGTCCGTTCTTGGGACTGAGAACGACACAGCAATAATAATGATGGTAACAGCTAACATTTCTCAAATGCTATAAGCTAGACATTATGCTCTACGCTCTACTTGCATTTACTCCTAATAAGCCTTCTACACAGAAACTAAAAAGATTTTTTGTAAGGTCAATTAGAACATGTCGCTCCAGTGCATAAAACCCTGTCAGGGACTGCCCTTGCATAGAGAGTAAAATCATCCTATACCTCACTCTGTCCCTGCCTGTCTCTCTGAACTTCCAGTGGCTCAGTCTTTCAGTCACACTGGCTCAAAGCTTTTTCCTTCGCTGTTCCTTTTTCTAGGAAAGTCCTCATTCCTGATTATCATGAAATGCGATCCCTTTGCTTCGACCTTGATGGCATCACTGCAGAAAGACCCTTCTTGACCATCCCCTTTTGAAATACTCAAAAGGATTAAATCACTTGCCCATGGATACAAAGAGGGTAAAGTGACAATCTGAATCTCAACCTTCCAAAGCAGGGGTCAAAAGAAGATATCATTGAAAGAATCAGAGTAGAGGTTTATTTTTATCCCGAGAAAACAATTTAAATAGAAAAGTCTCAGATTGGAATTGAAGCAAACATTCTTCTTCACTCTGAGTTGGGTTTCTTTTTTCTATTTAGTCCAGAAAGAACTAAAATTAATAAATTAATTAAGGCCACATTTCGGAGTGGCACAAAGGGAGAAAGTTACGAAGGAGATGAAAGTGAGATTTTAGAACTTATACCTGCCTTTCGGAGACCTTCATTATTCCTCCTCATTAAAGTAATTGTTGGTCTAATGCCAGATCTTTCCATCAAACAGGCCCAATGAGACAGTGAAAACTGAATAAACACACTGTCTAATAATAAGTGATAGAAGCAAAAGGTGAAATTTCCACTTAGAAATAGCTATTCCTTGTTGAAATTTCCCAGGGGCCAAGGGTTACCCAGCTGAGATAATTGCTAATTAAGGTTGGACAGTCCAGGCAAGAAGCCAGACCAGCACCCCAATGTGACAGTGGGTCAGCCATTGATTAGATTCCTGGCTCCTGATTAAATGCCACAGAATGATTAACTCATTCATCCGCAGGCCTTTCTAGAGGAGACCCTAGTTTGGCAGACGAAGCTACAGCCCAGTAATTCTGTAATTCCTCTCCTTGACACAGACTTTTTTGAGAAAACTTTCATGACCCCCTCTGTTTCACTTTCTTCCTAGCAGCCTCATTCAGCTTCTGTTTCACTTGGTAATGACTAATGAGTATGCGCCCTTCTTTGCTAAAGGCATAGCTTGGTTAATTTAATACTTTCCTCTGTATCCTTACCTATGTATAGGAACATTCAGGTAAGAGTGCTGTGGACCACAAAAGCATAATGCAAATTATAAGAACTTACTTAGAGAGTAACTCGAGAGGCAGTAAAGTCAGAAGTGCACGGGAGCACAGCCCAGCTGCACTGCTTAGCCTGTGTCACACCTTGGTAAAGGTACTTAATCTCTACAACTTTCGATCCCTTATCTATAACAGGAGGAAAATAATGCTATTTATCTCAATGGGTTGTTGAAAATTAAATAACTTATGCAAAAAGTAGTTAAACATCTACTGAGTCTCTAATAAATGTTTCTAGAATGAGTCTATTAAAGAACTAGTAGGAATATTAAACTACAAACATCAGCCTCTTGCCGTATCTGGCTTCTCCCATTGACTGGGAAGATCCCCATTCTCCTAGGCAGAGCAGAATTCAGAAGAAGCAGAGGCAGATCCTGCTAGCCTGGAAAAGACTCAGTCCGATAATAAATCCTATTACGATCTTTGGAAAAAGGGACTTTTTATCAAATGATGGAAGAATAATAGCAACTACTACTATTGAGCATTTTATGTGTGCCACTGTTCTGTGTACTTTACATATGTGCAATCATTGAATCCTCCTAAAACCTAACAGAGTCAATACTACTTAAGTGGCAGTGACAGTGTCGTGCAACTCCAGAGCGAGGCTATGTAAGCCTTCCCTTGCTCACTCTAAATTCTCACCTAGTCAATCCCCGTACTTGTGCACTGAATGCCATTTCCTCTCACCATGTCAGGGACGTCACTGCTGCAATTTTATGCATTCTCTAATACACCACCAAGTTTTTTTTCTCTCTCTCTTTACTGGGTTTTTCCCATCAGATCATAAATGTGACATTTTTCCCATCTTAAAAAGCAAAATAACAACAAAATAATTCATTTATCCGACTTTCCTCGCCAGCCGCCTCTCCATTTCTCTGCTTCTCTTCACAGCATAACTCCTGGAAGGACTTCTACAATCGTCACTCTTTCTAAAGCCTCTCCTCCAATTTTCTCTTGAACCCACTCCAGTTAGACTTTCACCCACCATTATAATAACTTCTCTGAGATCACCATTGCTCTATACGTGTTGCTAGATCCAGTGTTCCATTCTCCTTCCCCATCTTACTTATCAGTAGCACTAGGTATAAAATCAGATCCTCCTTGATACACTCTCTTCACTTGGTTTCACTGCCCTGGTTTTGGCTCTACCCCGCACCATCTTAATCCCCTACGCTGCTTTCTCCCCTTCTCCCCAACCTCTAAATGTTCCAGTAAGCCATGTCTCTATCCTTTTCTTCTCTGCCGATCTCATCTATTTTGAGTACGTAAATACCACCTATATGTTGATGACTACCAAATGTGTATCCCCTGTCCAGAACCCTTTCCAAATGTAAACGCTTAAATAAGTGCAGCTCTTAAAACGTTGGCATGCCAGCCCCTGGCATTGTTTCTTTTCCTTCGGCATGCCAGCAATTTTGTGCACTCCATGTTGATGGCTTCCAGGGCAAGCAGATTTCTTATGTAACTCATCACATTATGCTGCGAATGCCCATATGGCCATTTTCCACGGTTTCAAGCGTGTGTAAAGACCATTCATGAAGCAAGAGGTTAGAGAAATCCTAGACTAGTGAAGAGAGGAAAACAAATATCTATTTGCTCAGTTTCACACCATAGGTGACTTTTTTTTTTTTTTACCCCTTTTACTCAATGGCTCCATTATACCTATTATGGATGGTGAAGAATTGAAAGAATGGTTAAGAGAAACCAATCATTACTATTCATAGTAAATGTCCTATTGGCATTGGAACATTTCTATCATCTTTGTGTTATAATATATTGTTTTAATGACTCTTTCATTCATTTAATAGTCATTATATTTCTGTCCTCCAGAAGAGAGAACGATAACCTCTATGTAAAGACTCTGGTTTATGAACGTAGAGTAGCCTCATGTTGCTCAAGTATAAAATATGACAATAACTCCCCATTTTCAAAGGGTAAGGTGAACACTCTATTAAAAAATATAGTATTATTTATTAATGTGAAGTGTTGTAAACATATAATTTTTAATTTTAATTTATATGAAATCCCATTTTTCACAAAAAACCATGGACTAGTCCAGCATGTAGTCTGACAAACAGAATCATGACAAGTAGCCTTCCTAATTTCATAGCAAAGCTAAAACACAGGTTCTTAAATCTTAATTTACATCTAGAAGATAATCTCTTTACTTAACACAGTGTATATGTAGATAAACTAAAATCTTTAATTAAAGAGATTCTACTACCTTCTGATAACTTTTTGAAATCCTCCTGCCAAAGTTTTAAGAAACAGAAAATAAGAAATTTGACGTTACCTAAAAAGGCTGAAGATAAAACCCCCACAGCCCCTACATTTTCCTTTTCTCCCACATGGACTAGCTGAATAACCTCAGGTTATTTGACTGGGAAAAAAAGATTCTACAACCTATGATACCCTCTTTGAATGAGGGGACTGCCTTGTTAAAGGAATATTCATCACGTACCTTGTGACAGACAGTAAGAATTGAATTTCTGAAAGTTGCAAAGAGTCAGAAATGTCTTTCTTATACGAGATTTAAATAGAATGGTTCGAGCTGACCAATGCTAAGTCTTTCACAAATGACAACTTTTATAACCTTTGAGACTTAAACAGTTGTATTCCCCATTACCTATAGGTCACAAAACTGAGGCTTAGAGAAGTTAAATATCTTGCCTAATGTCTCACATCTAGTAAAGTGACACAGATGTGAGTGACACGGACATCCTAACTAGGGGTACAAGTAAGGGGTCAACCAGGTGAGGAGCCCATCTGGCCTGCCAAGTGACAACTATGCCACAGCAGGAGGCATGCAACTCCATCTGAGTTTCCTTGGCAAAACCTCAGTAATCAAAACTAAATAAATAAAAGACAACAATAACAACAAACTGCCTGATGCCTTGAAAAATAATCATCTCAGAAGAAATGGACAGATGGCCTTAGTGTTTAGCTTGAACAAAAGCATCGGTGTGCTAAACATTCCCTTTGGGTAGGATTCTGAAGCACACATCTACCTGTATGTCTAACCCCAGAGGGGTTTGGGGGATGGAGGTTGGGGGTAGGAAGGAGTATCATGAAGCAGAAGCGTCCTCCAGGAGCTTCCTGCTTGGCAGAGCACGTCATCCTGCTCCATTCCAGCCAGCAGGCGTTTGGCAATGACTGCCCTGACCTCATTCACAGAGGGAATGATGACCTGTCCACAGCTACCCAGTCAACTGTCACCCACTTCTGGGTCATATCCTTGCATGTGTTTATTAACTTATTGATTTACTATATTCCTTTACTGCCGGAGGAGATCACATACCAAAACATATCATTATCTGGGTGATTCTCACTCCCATTACACTATCTTCTTTCCTTATTATGCTGCTGAAAATCGACGCCACTTGAGTCGATGCTCCCACACCTTCCCTTTTCAGCTGCTCCCCTCACAGCGCTGGCTTACATTTTCTCTAACTTACCACTTTATAGTTCAATCACACTCGTTCTTTCCTTTAGAGTTTTGGAAGGTCTGTGTTTTACAGACTTTCTCACCTCAAACCAGAGGAAGCTTTTTGCTTTTTAGAACGGGTCTGAACAAGCTCAAGGGTTAATGAAAAAGAAATTATGATTTAACTTAAAAAAGAGAATCGCACCAGTGAGAAAATTAACTATATATTTGGTGGTCTAGCCTTCTGTAAAATAACAATGGAGCAGAAGGCCTGCATTATGGGGTGAGGAGGTGGAGATCTGGGAAAGTGGACCCCTAGTCACATTTTCAACGCTGAACGCAAAGAACGACAAAGCAAAGAGCACGGCTTTATGAGATGTTGCCTCGTATTCCAGAGCAGCTGCCGCTCCCCTAGCTCTTTAAATGACGCTGTTGAGATTGGGAAGGATGGTGGGGACAGGGTCCTGACACTGACCAATCCCCTTTTTACAGGTATCCTCGGTGCTCAGGAATTTATAAGTAATAGATGCTACACCGGCTAGGATAATAAGAAAACCCAAATGCACAGTGGAGGAGGAAAGATAGGAGAGAGGGAAATGCATTTTGGCATCCAAAAAGACTCATCATTAGGCAGCAGTAAGAATTGAAAAGCCAATCTCTGAAAGGCCTCAAACAACTGCCTCTGGAGTGTTCTGGCAGGCTGATGAAGAGGACAAATTCAAGAAGTGCAGTTCACATAGCAACTGGCCATTCACCCTGAAAACAAATCTGCTCTGGGCATTATTTATCCAGCAGTTACCTTTGATTGCTAAATGAATCTGCGGCATCTAATGTTTGTTCCCCGATTCTCTGATGTCTGGTGTTGACCAGGCGTTTAATAACTGTCAACTGAGAAACTGTATTAGAGGGAATATTTCCAGTAAACGATTAGGCAAAGCAGCCGGACCACCTACTGTGCAGAAAAGTATTCCTCACTAGAAAATAACATTAGCGTCATAAGGATAAAAAGAATTTTAAATGAGAGATTTAGAATTTTCCTCCCCAAAATGCAAGGTGTGAGTTTTTGCTCTCAGACTAGGATGCGTGTGGCTTGGCCTAGTTTAAAATGCCCTCTTGACCCATTCCTTGTCTGCCATGGCCTGTGAGACTCATTTCTGCCCAGAAGTTTTTCCCAATTAGCCCCATCATATTCATGTCGTTCTTTGTGTCCCAACTCCTCGAGTCAGAACATCCCAGCAGAATGCGGGAATAGAAGTAGTGCTGAACTTACAGTCAGAATGCCAGAACGTGAACGATAATTCCCTTCCTCTCCGCCACGTGACTGGGTTTTTACTGAACCTCAGATGCCCCGTCAGTGAAACGGTTATATAAATGTATGTGCTATTGGAGATATAGCATGTTGCAAACATTGCCTTGTAATAGTCTTCCCCATATTTTCAGTATGTGTGGTTTATTAAAACTTGGCCTATCAGAGAAGGACTATTATGAGGAATGGGGGTTCAGATAACTAGATCAAACATGGTATAGGTGTTCAAGTCCGCGTAAGATGAAGACAGATTTCCAGACAGGCAGAGAAAAATGCAAAATTAAGATTTGGGGTAGTTCAAGGTTCAATAAGAATAGCTCTAGTAGGCAGGACTGAACTCTGCCCCAGGGCAGAAGCTATTTATCTGCAGTTTGGCATCTTTGCACTGCCAGCCTAAGGTCAGTGGTCCTTAGTACAAAGTCGTTAAAGCCAGGAAGTCAGGTCCTAAGGGTGAATCCACTGTGGGATTTAGGCTCCATGAAGCTTTGAGAGAACTGTTTGTCATATAATTTGGGCTGCTGATTAAAAAAATATATCAAGAGCTTCTCAAAAAAATTGCAGGCTATAAATGTTCAGAGAGCCACACCCTCGCTAGTAGTTAAGGACCTTTTGATGTAATTCAATTTCTTACCAGACCTGCAGGAAATTCAATAGTTCCCACTTATCCTCGGTTTCACTTTCCTCGGTTTCAGTTAGCATGGTCAACAGTGGTTTGAAAATATTAAAAGTTCCAGAGAGAAACAGTTCATACATTTTAAATTGTATACTGTTCTGAGTAGCCTGATTAAATCTTGCACCATCCCACTCCAGCCTGGACCTGCACCTGCAATCAACCCTTTGCCAGCGTATCCTCGCTGTTTATGCTACCCGCTCATTCGTCACCTGGTAACTACCTTAGTTATCAGAGAAAGAGGAGACTGGGGGGACTACTGTATAGCATTCTCAGAAACATGATTGTTACTATTGAAAAAAATCAGTAATATTTCTTCTCTTTGATTTTTCTTTTAATTTTAGTTCATCTACTCTCTTTAATACTATTGATCACATTAGAAATAGCTAACATTGGGACATCTTAAGTCTCAAACACCAAACAAATACTTTATGTAGAAGTATCTTATTTACTTCTCATAATCAACCCTTCTACAGATGAGAAAATAGAAACTTAAAGAAATGAAGTACCACATCCAATTGATAGAATCCTACAGAACTAAGTTCACATTCTGACTCTATATCAATTATATTTAACTGGATTCTATCAGGAGAGTTTTTGTGCCCTGAGTTATTTTCATCTCTGGCATTGCTCTTCCCTCTTATAAGAACAGAACTACCAACAAGGAGAGATCAAGCAGAGTGGCTGTGGCCTCTCTCTGGGCTTCTTCACTCAGCACCTAAAGCCACCTCTGGATTATTGACAGCCTCTAATCCATTCTGGTATATTTCTTGGTCCTCTGCTCACCATAGAAACCAGCTAGAAACATCTTGAACCCTCGTGGTTCATCTGACATGTGCTTATAGGAAGGACATGCGATACCATGAATTCTAGTTACATAGCTCTAACTTTCCAATCCTGCATTTTATAACTATGGAATAAAATGTGGAATATCTGACTTAGGTATTTTCTAAGTGGAGTAGTTAGAAAAATTACTTTATGTGGGTGGTTTTTTTTTTTTTTTAAAGAAGATGTTTAAAACAGTAATAATTTAACTTTAACAGTCTAGCTCTGCTAAAGAAAGCAAACCTTCAGAGTATGCAGCAAATATTCCCTACAGGCTGTTAAGATACCTAAGTGTTTTATACATTCTCTTCTTTCCATTGGAAAGTGGCTTCTTAAATATGGCACTGAAAGCATGTATCCCAAGAGATTTTATTGTTCAGAGAGTGTAAAATTTTTTGATTAATAAAAATTAGATGAACGTTAATGAAGGAACTATGTTGAATACCTGAACTCAATTGAAAGCTGGAGAATTTTTTTTTAAAACGTTAAAATCCCCCACCTGCTCATCACTTGATATTTTACTCCTACTCTTTTCATTCTTGTTGTCCCTGAGCTTCTGTAATTGGCATCTCAGATTTCCTATTTAGTGAAGGGTCTGAGATCTCAGTATCCAAATTTGTGACACATTTGAAATGCTCAGTTTGGCTGTTTCAGAGAACCATCTGGATTGATTCAGCTGTGATGCATCTGGGTAGATTGGTTACAGGCCAGGTTAAAAAAAAATACACTGGATGGAGTTGCCTTTCAACAGCTTAGTTATTTCTGCTGTATAGACTTGGTCATAAAATCATAAAGAAATAGTCTCAATGGGTGAAAACCCTTTCAAACAGTCACCTATTCTAGTCTCAACTTACTAGTTAGGAAACTCTTCTTTACAACTAACAACTTTTGCTACAATTAAAGAAAAGGCTATGTCACATTGTTTAACTTCGGCATGGACAAGGAAGTTACCAGGCAATCATACAAAGTCATGAAATTATCACAATGAAATCATGATCACATAGATGACAGGCATTTGGACTAACTGGAGATTTTGGAAAACTGATTGTTGGCTAAAAAACCTCCTGATCAATGATTATTTACATCAATAATCTCTCTCCAAAATGTCTGATTTCACTTTCAGACACAGAAACCTTTACCCCTCTTTCTGTTCTTCACCAGTCTCATTTTTATCTGTTGTAAATAGTTGGGTTGCATTTCTCTGGACCATCTTAAGTGTTGGCACTGACTTTCTAAAATGGAGAGGCTTAAATAAAACTTCTAGAAGAAAACACAGACAGCAAACTCTCTGATATTGCTAACGGTAATTTCTTTTTGAATATATCTCCTCAGACAAGGGAAACCAGCAACAAAATAAAGACAACTGACTGAATGGAAGAAGATATTTGCTTATGATGCATCTGATAAGAGGTTAATATCCAAAATATATAAAGAACTCATACAACCCAACAACAAAAACCAAACAATCCAATTAAAAAAATGGACAAAAGACCCGAATAGATATTGCTTCAAAGAGGAAATACAGATGGCCAATAGACATATGAAAAGATGCTCAAAGTCACTAATCATCAGAGAAATGCAAATTAAAACGACATGAGATATCACCTGACACCTGTCAGAATGGCCATCGTCAATAAACCGAAGAACAAGTGTTGGCAAAGATGCGGAGAAAAGGGAACCCTTGGACACTGTTGGTGGGATTGCAAACTGGTACTGCCACTGTGGGAAACAGTACGGAGGTTTCTCCAAGAATTAAAAATGGACATACCTTTTGACACAGCAATTTCACTTCTGGGTATTTATCTAAAGAAAATCAAACAATAATTCATAAAGATCTATGCACCTCTATGTTCATGGCAGCACAATTTACAATAGCCAAGATATGGAAGCAACCTAAATGCCCATCAACAGACGACTGGATAAATTATGGTTCATATATACATATAAAGAAAAAGAAATCCTACAATTTGCACTGACGTGGTTGAACCTAGAGGTTATTATGCTGAGTGAAATAAATCAGAGAAAGATAAATACCATATAATTTCACTTATATGTGGAATCTAAGGAACAAAAAGAACAAACTAAAATGGACAGGCTTAAGAAGGCAATCATTGTTCCAGAGACCATCCTGTGCTATATTATTTATATTCTCCCTACCATCCCAGGTGACTTTTTCAAGACTTGTCCTCATTCACTTATCTTCTGCTTAACCAAATGTGTTTTGTAACTGTTTGACAAGGTTTGGGCTGAACAAAACTCCAGAGAATGAAGGGAACTCATCCAAGATTAGAAACTTAGAATGGCATATCTCCTTACAGATGACCTATCCACAGGGTGTCTAGTCACCTCTGAACCTCCCTTTAGGACACCCAAACCAGACTCGTGTGGTTCTTCCTCACTGTAGAAAATGTCAGCACTTCTAACCATTTCTCAAGCCAAAACCTAGAAGTCATTCTTGATTACTTTTTGCCTCTCCAAAACATCTCCAGTACATCAAGTCCTCGCCAATTCCACTGAAATCAGCCTTTAAAAGGGACCATTCTCTCTCTTCTGTAACAGCTTCCTTCCAGGTCTCCCAGTTTCCACTTTAGCCTCCTTGCCATCCACTATTTTTAAGCAGATAAAAACATCATAATCTCACACCCGGGAATTGCCACCAAGGTTAGTACCTTAGTACCTGTATTTGTGGATCTTTTTTTATGCATGTATGTGTACATACATGTGTTGTTTTTTAACCCCAGTGAGAACGCAGTGTCCCTGCTGTTTTGTAAATTCTTTCTAGTCGATATCACCTGTGCATTTCAGCAATTTAAAAAATTTCTCCAATGGTCCCGAAATGTCTTTACAGCTAATTTCCCCCCTGTTCCAGCATCATACTTTAATCATACTCTTAATCCAGCGTAGTATCTTTCTTAGGTTTCTGACTTATTGAAAAGACTGAGCCAATGTTCTTAACATCCTTTTTTCATGAAGAAGTATGTTTGTTTCTGTAAATGGAAATCAAATCAGTTGACTTTCTTCCTTAAACATATTAAGGGCTTCTCATTGCATGTAGAGTAAACTCCAAACTCCTCCTATGGCCTATAAGGCTTCATAATCTGGCCTCTGCCCAACATCACACTCCCCACTCTTCTCACAAAGCACCAGTCACACAGGCCTCATCTACGATCCTCCAGACCTCCAAGCTTTTTTTTACTTCTTCTCTTCTCTCCGATATTCTCATAGCCTTTTCAGGTCTCAGTTCACATAGCGCTGCTTCTGAGAGGTTTCACCTGTTTTCCGATACATAGTAGTCCCTGTCCCCTCTCTTTAGTGACTCCTAATGATACATGGCTCTGTTTTCATACACTTGTGTAGTCCCCTCCCACACTGACTCTAGGCTTGCCCGTGTGACTTGATTTGGCCAATGGGACATCAAAAAACATGACGACTAGATATGCTTTTAGAGCACTTGCACTTTGAGGTTTAATGTCCAGCGGCCATTCTGTAGAGAAGCTTGCGGAGGAATAGAGAATGATGACAAAGTAAAAAGCCCCTGGAGGATGATGGGAGGTCATCTTGGATGTTCCAGCACTAACCGCCCTCCCAGCGGGGTGCAGCTGCGTGAGTGACTGCCACCAGCATACAGAGGAGGACCACTCAGCTGATCCAGTCAACTCGAGATTCGCAAGAATTAACACATCATTGCTGTTCTAAGGCAATACATTTAAGGTGGTTTTTATACTGCAATTGATAACAGCCAGTTCTTTCTTTTAAGGTACTCCATGGCATTTATCACCCTCTGAAATAAACAGACATTCCTGTCTACCCGATTACTGTCCATCTCCTGCCATTGTAAGCTCTACCACAACAGCAATTTTGCCAGGAAAATCTTTATTCTACCACTGCATGTATGTTAGGTGCTAGCGCTCGGCACCTGATAGGCACACAATAAAATTTGTTCGGTGACTGAATAAATAAAAAACTCTGAGACTCCTAAGAAAAGTTTAGGAAAAATGTATAAAAGATGAGCTGGAGCAGATTCAAAAACCATCAAATAGGCCAATCGTTTTTTGTTATTGGTGAGGAAACAGCAACCCAGGGAGGACAAGGACGCATTGTTTAGAGTGAGGGCTATAGAACAGATAAGAATCCGCACCTGCGGTGTTCTAGGGAGCAGACCACTCAGAGAGTAGGACTCCCAGATCGAGAATACAAAAGTCCTCAGAGATAAGCAGTGTCTGCAAACTCGATTTCAGACCGGAAGCATCTGGATTTGGAGCTATTTCCCTGCAATCTGTCTGGAGTAGGTCTCTGTGGTCCTTGTGAAGGTGGTCTTGGGCATCTGCCTGCTCTTTTCGTGCAGCCTCTGAGCTATCACAATTGCACATCTGGACTCTAATTGCTTGGCGGTGACCTAGACCTTCGCTGAAGCCTGGTCTCCCAACACCTATTACAGTACTTTTCAACGCCAACACCCTGCCCCTGAGCTGGGAGTGCATTTTTTTTTTTTTTAACCATAATATTGCCTAGTTTTACTCTGTGACACCGATCCAAGTACCTACATGAACACGCCAGCCTCTGTTTACAACATGTCAGGCCCTCTGCTAAGTGATTTCCGTGCGTTATTTAATTTAAACTTTACGGCATCTCTTAGAGGTAAATACTATTCCTGTTCCCACTGTAGTGAGTAAACTGTGCATCAAAGAAGTGAGGTAACACATCCAAGGTTAACAGCTGAAATAAGTGAAGGAACCCTGCTTCACGTCATTTTCTTCCCATCTGCAAATCTTATGATCCATTGTCCTTCTTTCTCTGATGCTTCAACTCTCACAGTCCTGCATGTGCCAACGTCAGCCCAATTCTCAACCCTGGATACCCCTTCACAGCAAATTTCACTGGGAGGTACCTCATTCCTTTGAGTTCAAATCCACTGTCAGGCTTAAACTGAGAATCAGTGAATATTTACTTGACATGCCAGACTTCCCGAGTGGTTCAGGAGTAGTTCATGCCTTAACTCCCCGCAAAGTATCTAATCCTGTATTTTCCAAATCTACTGGCAGACTACTGAGGAATATATTTTAAGACAGAGGAGCTATAAGAGGTTGGCTATATGAAAGATAACTTTCCCCACATCTGCACTTTGGCATAGTCTGTCCCATGTAAATATTTAGTTATGTTTAAGAATAAGAAATATTTTATTTATAACCTTAAACTGAAGGAATCCCAAAGACCGTTTACTCCAGGGTTTTTAGTAATACATCCTTTTAATTCTTTCATGCAAATACAATATATAAAAGATCAGAATCACGTTTCTCTGATTTAAGGAGGTGTGTGCATGTGTGGTGGCTGCAGGGATGGGGAAAGTTAGTGATACCTGGCTCCTTGGCTCCTGCTTTTGCCAGACAAACTGAGGCTAAAGAAAGTCACTCACTCAAGGTCACACAGTTTTCCAGATGATCATATAGTTACCTGTGAGTGTTGGCCCTTAGTACTTTCATGCTAAAATGCACAACTTAATTCAACGTATCTACCACTTCTTTATCTGGGTAGTAGGCAGTGCTTTTTCTTCTGCCTCAGCTGACTCTAAGAATTGTTTCTCGCTATTTTCCAGGCCCACCTCCCCAGATTCCCTTGGGCACACACTGGTTGCTGCCTCCAGACTGGGTTGCCTAGCAACCAAGCTCTGCAGGCTTCCTAATAGACAAAGGTTTTTCCTTCCACTCCAACTGCTGTACTAATGCTTATTGTTGACGAGGGAACAACTCCCTGCTGAGCAAACTCTGTAATCTGGAGGCAGGTTTGGGGACTTCGTGCCAGGAGCTATGGACATCTCTCCTAAATGGAGGAGGAACAGAAGTATGAGGCCCGACTCATTGTATTGCCTGGACTATTTTCTGCATTGATGATAGATGGCGGCTATGCACGCATTTCCACTTGGTCACTCACCAGAAATTACATTACAGAAGACATTTTGTTACAGCGGAATCTGACTTCAGAGAATAATTCACATTGCCATCTTTTTGTCCCATACAACGCACAAAGAAATCATCTACTCTTGCAAGATATACAACCATATAGTTTGAAATTATTTCATGCTTATTAATTAAGTGGCTCAGATTTAAGCTCCATTTAAGTAGAAACACTTGAATCCATAGAGCACTTTCAAATCCATCTCACTGGATCCTAATGTTGTGCCATCATCAAGGTAGGCAGAACTTGGAACACCATTCCCACTTAAGAGAAGATAAAGTGACTCACCCAAAGGTAGACAGGCAAAAGAAGATGAAGCTCATTCTTTAAGACCAGTCCTCTGGCTCCAGGTGCTTGTTCAACTCTGGGACAGATGTACCTTCATGTGAAAAATAATTTGATACTGCTGGCTTGCCTGCAGAGAAAAGAGGGCAGAGGGTAATTTTCTAAATTAGTAAATAAGCTTGGAGAAATATAACAACTTATTCTGGGTTACCTGGCAAAGCTGTGACCCTTTTATCTTTCTGACTCAAGGCAATCGGCCATTAAATACTACGTTACTGATATCTCTGTGGTTTTATTACGAGATAGCCTGCGGATGCATTTAGAAAGATAGGCAGATAATTTTAAATATAGATAACTGGCAAAATGCAATTAATACACCCCACTACTGAATATGGCAGGGTCTCATAATCTTTGTTCTTCTAGAAAAAAGCAGGATAATAAATTTAACAGGGATCAGTATTGTGTCTATCTTCCTTGCCTTTGTGTTTTCTATATGCTTCCACAGAACCTGGCACATAGAAGGCATACCATAAATATTTATAGAACTGAAGAAAAAAAATAAAGAAAAATATAAGGAACCAGTGCGTTATCCAATATAGCAAAAAGAGCGTGTGTTCCAATTCCTACCTCATATCACCCAGTTAGACTAAATACCAGGGAAGGCTTTTCCGGCATTTTAGTATTGCTAAAATCCTGGAATGTTGTCCAGAGGGAAAATAAAAGTCCTTCCCTGTGAAACAAGACCAGCTACCCAACTGTAAGGCAAGATCTTGCGTAACTCAGACTGGGAAGAGGAAGGAAGTTTCGACCAAATCGGAAACACCCTCCAGCCCTCAGTGTTGCAATTCTTCTACTTCCAGTCAATATCATGCCATCTGTAAATACGATGATCATCAAAGAAATCACCTAGTTCAGAATCTGTTACTGTTAGGGCATCTTTGTCACAGCACACAGCACGACGGTCAGAAGCATCATCCCCAGGTAGATGGTCTTCCCTCCTAGAGGCTGTGTGACCCTCAGGCCTCTTTGAAGCGGTTTCCTTATAAGCAAAATGGGGATTATCATAGCACCTGGTTCAGAGCGTGGTTTAATGAGATAATTCTTGTAAAAATTTAGAGCTCAGATCTAGCATATAGGGCTCCATAAATGTTAGCCATTAATTTAAATAATAGTAATTTAAGTAATTAAATATTTGGCTTTATATCTTTTTTTTTTTCTTTTCTTTTTCTTTTTCTTTTTTTTTTTCCCCCTGAGTGGCCAATGTTCTTTGGCCAAGGTCCTAAGATGTCCAGACTTTTCAAATCGACTCACGGAAAGGATCCCTGTGACATTTCTAAGAAATGTGTTCAAACAGCATTTAACAAAATTTAGTACCTCATTAGGTCCAAGGAGGAAATTCTGGAGAAGCAGCAGTCTAGACCTTTTTCATGAAGGAGTTTGATGTTGGCACCCCACTATCTCCCTTCTCTTTCCACCCCCACCGCCTGGAAGGAGGAATCACTCAGTACACACTGTTCCTGCCCCTCCCTCAGCTGGATAGGAACGTGCCATGTTTTTCCATCACACGCTAGATTTTTGTGACACCATCTGTTCTCCTAAGCCCACGACACACAGTTTGCCTTGCTGTCATGAGTCTATTTGAAGTGTCGAAAAGAAATGTGATGAATGATTCTGAGGAATGTTGTTTGCCTACCAATCATGCACCGCTGAGTGTAGGGATGGGCTAGATAACAGTACAGTCTTATATATAATACTGGGATTCTATGATTAGCCCTATCTAATATGTCACCGAGTTGGAATGACAGAGACAAAGGCTGATTCCAAAGATGTTCAAACCAGTAAGGACCTGCTGCTACGAATCCTACCTTAGCTCTTATTTACTGAGTTCTTAGATTGCAGTAGGCACTATATTAATTACCTTCCACATATAACACAATCTTCACAGCCCCCCCAAGTAGGAAGATACTCTTATCATCCACATGTATAGTTAAGAAATCAAAGGGTTGTGAAAATGAGTTCATCTTCTCATAGTCACACAGCTGGCAAATGGCAGAGTTGGGATGTGAACCGAAGTTATCTGTCTCCTCACTGTCCTTGACCAATGCATACGCTGCCTCCCACAAGAAGAGTATAAACTAAGAACCAACTGGCTTGCATTCTCCAGTCCCACAATTAATAAGATTTCGTCTCCCAGAGTTAGTTCTATTTTGCTGCTGTTGTAACCCTAAACTAGAATAAAGTTCGTTAAGAGCGGAGACCATGAAAACATTTACACTTACACACATACCGCATACCACCTTTGATCATGCATTGTAAGAGCTCAGTAAATATCGTCGGTGGGTGCTTTGTCAAACTGGAACAACGGCCATGGTAATTAAATAATTTGTCACCCAAATCGGAGCATGTTTGAGAGTAAAAAGGGCCCTACTAAAAAGTTTGCTAGGACAACAGCTATAAACTAAGATCATCCTGGACAAATTGGACCATGTGGTTATTCTAGTTACTACCCTATCTTCTACTGTTATATCTGTTCAATGTTGTGAGTTTCCCGACATAAAAGTTAGAGATAGCCTTTGAAACACTAATGTTAAATTGGAACACCAAAAAAAATGGATTCATCCATCCTAAACACAAACCCAGAAACAGAGACTATCAAAAAGACAACCTGGATGTCACACTGATTTTGTTTTCCCTTTTACAAATGTGTTTGTAATTTTTTTTCTTACTCCTCAGCAGATGCTACCTGATTTGTGCTCTGGCTAATGTCACTCATGTCAAGAACGTTGCCAAATGCAATGAGGTGTGACTGACATCAGGAAAGATGATGAGCAAGGAGAATGGCAGCTGGCTGCATTTCCTTCTCGTAGAATTTTAATGAATCAGGGAGCATCCTGAGAGAGTACATCTGTACATGCTGGAAGCGAAGCAGGATGCTCTCATCCCAAACTCTGGGATCCGAGAACCCTGTAGTGGGCTCCATCCTCGTGATAGGGCTGCATGGGTCCTGAATAGAGGATGATGACTGGGAAATATAAGCAGAAGCTGCAAAGCTATAGAAAAACTTCAGAGAAGTAGTTAGGAAACCTGAGTTCTCTCTCTGTGCTATTACTCAGTAGCTTTGTGACTTAGGCGAATTGTTTGTCTTAATTGAGATTCTGATTGTTAATAATAAACACACACTGAAGCTGCCTTAATCAAACACAATAAAAATAAGAGGTTTATTTCAAGGATCCATGAGCATTTCATGGAAGCCAAAGGCAGGAACACAATAGGGTCTCAGAAGTAGTGGATAAGGGAGCCGAAAATGCACTGCAGGCTAGAAAGGGAGCTCATGTCTTAATTCATTATTGCCTCTTTCTGTGAATTTGCTACTTTCTCTTTTCTGTCAATTGTTCCTTCTCAGTCTGCCTGGTGGAAGACAAGATAACCCAAGTTTTCACAGTGTAGGTCCATTCAGAAGGAAAGACTGATTCTCAGTCCTCATTCTCTTGTCCATGTCTAATTCCCGGCCAAAGATCTGATTGGCCTAGCTACTGTCGGTTGTCGTCCCCAGGCCCTTGAAGCATGAATACAGGATATATCACTTTTAGATACCATGCCCGAGGCCTGCTTCTATGATCCCACAGAAAGTGGATCTGTCCCCACTGCAGGGGGACTGCTTGTGAGCTGAGGCAGTGTTTCCAAAGACGTTCATGAGCTTTATCCCCTCAACAGGAAAACCTGACTTTTTTTTCCTCATGTGATTCTAAGTCTTAAATGATACCATGTATAGGAAAAAGTAATGTGGACTGCAAACTGCGAAGGGCTTTATATTCATCGGGCACCAGCTTTAAACTTAAGTCGCCCTGTGAGTGAGAGGTAAAGCAGTCATATTTACACCTATATCCTCTGGATACCCAGGTTGTAGTCCTCCTTCCATAGATACCTGAAGGTAGGTCAATGTCATTGTCAGGGAAAAAAAACTCTCCTAATGCTAATATTGTGGGCTTAGAATTCACTGACAAGCCAGAACCTTTTCCTTCTCTATGTTTGTAATTAATTTCCTTATTTGCATTACATAAATGGTACCTTGTATAATTTCATATTCAAATTGTTATCATTAATAAACTCAGTTGCTATTTCTCTAAAGAGCTCTGAGATGCTTAATTATTAAAACTGTAAACAAAACATAAGGGGTACAGAAAGCATGAATCTTTCATGATACTAACAGATTTTGTTCATGACCTGCCATGATTATTAATATTACTATTAATTTTGCCAGGGCAGGTTGTCAACACGGGTACGAAGTATGAAGCAAGGAAGACTCCTCTACCCAAAACTAAATTCTCCAAGGAATGCCACTAAAAAAGGAAAGAATACACATCTCACTCAAGCCCTGAGATTAGGGTCAATCAATCAACAGATCTCTACTGAGGCCTGTGACAGGTAAAGACTCAACAGTGTTGGGGCTTAAGAAAGGGCTAGGATGTGAAATAATATTCCGGAAGTATTTTAATGATAGACTCCTCCACCTATGTCCGATCTGAACACTCCCTCCTCTCCAATTCTCTATAAAAATGACTGTGAAAAGAGCACCAGATTCTAGTTCTGACTCTATAACTACGGGCCTCAATTCCTCACCATTAAAGGAAGCGTAATTATAATATCTACTCTCTTCAGCTGGAATTGGCAGAGGAGGAATACTCTGTGAAGGAGCAGCAGAAAAGAGTTGAAATTCATGGTTTCGGGCATGTTTTATGCAAGGAAGCCTGAAGTGATACCTGCCCTGGGTAAACATGAACTGTTTTGCACAGAACCATTGAGAAAGAAGGTAGATCCAACATGTAAAGCCCTCTTCAGGTAAATATAAGAGGCTCTCAGCTCTAAGAGAAAGAGGGTTCAGTACAGATTACTGAATGGTGGTACCGTCTCAGAGGGTAAAACCTGTGGAGATGAGGCAGGAAAAGTGATAGAGAGGAATTAGGAAAAGAGGCAAAGGGAGAAAGAAAATGCCTGATTATACTGAACAGGCTGAGTTTAAAGGAAATACCCACTCGAGTAGCTGTTCTCTACACTCTCAAAGGTGCACACGTGCAAACACACAAATGCAGACACACGCAGGTATACATTCCCCCCTCCCGCAGACACTGTATATGTACAAAATCTCCTCGTATTCCTCAATGTATACAACTCACATGTGCATGCACACACATAAATACACCGCCACAGATCACACCAGGCACACATACACACACTTCCCCTCCTGTGTATTTCCTTTCATCCATGAGAGTAGTAACATCTCAGCAGAGTGGTCTGAAGTGTGGAAATGGAGCACACAGGTACTCCAAGGAGACAGACATAAAACCAGAGCCTGTCTGACCAAGAGTCAGTCAGAAAAACAGAAAGACCAAATCAAATGCCAACAGAAAGGTCAGCATGAGCGACTCCTATTTCCTAAAGCAACTGGTAATTTTTTCAGTACTTTTGAAAAGAAAATGGAAACTGGAAAAATTCAGGTTAATGGCTGCATATTATCATTAGTCAGATTGGTGCCCATTTTGGAAAGGATATTTTAGTGACATGTTTACTAAATGCTCCTATTCAAATGCTAGTTAAAATAGTAAATTATAGGTACATACATCACTATCCTAGATTCATCTCCCCTAATGCACATAGGAATCAACTGCGACACGTGCAAGCACAACATATACACACACGCGTGAACATCTGTAATGATGAAATATATTACTCCTAATGCCCCTATTGACTTTGAGTTATTAAATAGGCTATTAATTGTATATCTGAAGGGGGTACTGCACAAAGGAAAGGAAAGCTGAGTTCACCTGAGAGCTGCCACTTATTCAGAACTACATGTAAACATGTCCTCATATCTTCACAGGATCTCATTTAATCCCGACAAAAATTCTATGGAGTAGGTATAACTCTGATCTCCACTTTGTGGATGAAGAAACTGAGACATAGAGAAATTATGCTGAGGGGATATTATACATAATATCATAAATATGCTGAGGAAGAAGAGGAGCTTGTATTTGAACCCAGGTGGTCTAGTTCTAGAATATTATGCTAAAATGAGAATATATCATTCCCATGCCAACTATCGACTGGTACTATCTCTAATGCTATATGGAGAGGTACTTTTGACCGTCTGGGCTTAACAAGGAGTGCTATAATTGATGGGTGAAGTATGCCACAGACATGCATAGTGAGTATTTGCAATATTGACCTGGGTTCCAAAGGATAAGCAACCATTAATCGTATGTGTGACTTTTTAACATGATTTCACCCTACGGCCTTTGTTTTTTAAACTCTACTGATTCCTATGCCTATTACTAAAAATAACAGAATTCATTGAACGATAAATCTTCCCTGTGTGCTTATAATACAGTGGGGATTTAAATGCATGCCCAGAAGTCACATGATAATTAAAGAAAGTGACTTTATATACTCAAAAAACTTCAGTGGAGAAGAAAAGGAAATGGAAGTTGAAATTTTAACACTTAATCAATGTGCGAAGGCTTTGGTAGTTCTACCAGTCTAAAAATGTAATGACGTGCCCACCTTCCTGAAACAATATGATGCTTAACACCAACACTAATATGGGTAAGGAGAGTACTCTGTGCTAATTTAATCTTTACAACAACTTCCAAAAGCCCTGTTTAAAAACATACCCAAGGTCACCCAGCCATTCTGAGCAGATCCAGAACTATTATCCCAAATTGCTAAAACCAGATTATTTTTCCCATGGCTCCAAGTTTGCTTGTGGGGATGGGATAAACCAAGCATGTCTCAATCTCTCTTATAACCAAAGGTCTATGAGCTGATGACTGGCAAGAAAGAGGGCTGTGGACTGTGACCTGGGATGGCTTGGCACTCAGCCTAGCTTCATTTGAATCACATATTCAAGTGACAGAATTAACCAGCCACAGAGACTTGAGTTCACTAAGCAGGAAAAATAAGGTTGCCAAAAAAAAAAAAAAAAAAAGAAAAAGAAAGCTAATGCAATCTAAGTCTGTGTTAAATAGAACAGCCATTTATTTATTCCCTGCTTTCCTTCAAGAAAGAGTTAAGACCTGGAAAACAGTTATAATGTTTTATCTAATACTTAAAAGTTCTGTCATACTGAAGAGGGGTTAGAATTTTTTCATATGGTTTTAGAGAAAAGAATATGGCTGCTAGGTGGAAGTTCCAAAATCTATCCGAAAAAATAAATAAATAACATTGATGAGGTAGTGAGTGCCATTAATATCTGAGCTGTTCAAGAAGAAGCAAGTTTACAAATATCTTTACAAATGCTTAATGCCAGATGGACAGAAGGGATTTTAAACTTCATGCATTTGATTAACTCAGAATCATACACAGTCTAAGGTATCTTTTCATCTCCGCCAGGCAGTGGTCTGAAAGATTTGTTATGCTTTATGTGCTAAGCACAAAAGTCACAGGGTAAGAAGAATGAGAATTTTTCTATAAAAAGCCACAGAATTTTTTTTTTAAATCAAAATTCAATCATAGGATTTACTCTTACTTCTCCGCACGTAAGAGCAAAAAAAAAAAAAAAAAAGCCCCATCCATACCTGCTTCTGAGTTTCCCCAGAATCACAGTTATCTGGTCCTTCTGTTCAGAAGGAGAAGATTGGATAATAGCAAATCATCTTCTTAGCTGTGTATCACTGGTGGGGAGCATTAGCCCAGCTCCTTTGAACTGAAAGGGGCTTCAGGTCAATCCCAGTATCCCATTCTTCTCTCTCTATATGAATTCTAAGTCATTGTCCTTGCAAAATCAGCCCACCTGATCAAGCTATTGGTAATGCAGTTAGTGACCTCATCTCTCCAATACCAGTTAAATACCTTATTATACATGGAAAGAAAGAGTGAAGCTATTTTTTTTGTCTGTTCTGTGATTTCCAGATTAAAAAAATAAATAAATCTTTCTGCATTTCAGAAGGCTTTATATCAGATTTCCTTTTCCTTACTTTGCTGATACAGCAGTAGACACAATAGCTGTGTGGGGCAATTTTCTAGCCAACTTGCTTCAACTGAGCAATGTAGGATGAGAGATTGTATTCAAAATTCAGTATCACAGTTCTGTCTTTCCAAATGAGTAAGATCATGACCTCCATTCAGAGGAGAAGATAATAAAAATAACAATTTTTATTGTTATTTTTGAAAAATAACAATAAAAAGAACAAAAACAACAACAACAAAGAAAAATAAGAAATTCTTTCCTTATAGTAGATGCTAAATACATTCAAAACCAAAGACCACAGATAACACCATAAAAGAGAAAGTCTAATACTTTAAAAGTCCGGGCAGATGAGGTGAAAAGGCTCGTTATGCAGCAGTGGAACGCAGTGTCGGCATCCAGTTGGAGCTTCTGTGTCCTGCCTAAGCATGTTATAATTCGATGACAACGACCTCAGCAACAACAATAATAAAAAATGTGACTTAACCAAATACTTGAATGTTTTCAATTTTTGAGCTGGAAAGGTCTTTAAAGAGCACCTTGATCCAGTGGTTTTCAACTCTGACATCATATTCGAATCCCTGGACAGCTTTTAAAAAATATCAGTGCCTAGGCTGCATACCAGATTGATCAGAGGAGCATCTGTAGAGGTGAGAACCCAGCATCAGTGTGATTTAAAAATCTCATCAGGTGATTGTAATGTACAGCCAGGTGTACATTAGAAACGAGGTGTGGAAACACAAGGTGAAAGTAGTAAAAAGATTTGTTCACGATCATATCAGCACTTGGCAGGCAGCAAGCGCGGCCTTAATTATCAGTGAGTAACTTCTTAGGTCCCAAACTAGAAGAAGCAAACGCATAGAGAAAGTAACAGAAGGAGAATGTGCAAAAGTTGTCAAGATTCTTTTTGATCACAGCGATATTTGGCTAGTTGGAAATTTGGTTGCGCTAATGATATAATGCACTTTCTTAGTGCCTATAATGTGCTAAAAATAGCGGAACATTTAACATACATTCCCTTTATATCCTGTAACAATACACTAAAGAGGTAAAAACACTGATGCACAGAGAGATAAATTATATTGCCTAGTACACAAAGCTAATTAATACATTTCTGAGGATGGATTAAAATTTGACTATTTGAGGTAAAATTTATATGAAGAGAAATTACAATTACATGAATTTGGCAAATGGATACACCCATGTAACCAACACTGCAATCGATATGTAGAAAATTCTCATTTCCTAGAAAATTCCCCCACATCCCATTCCAATCATTCTACCCCTCATAGACAGCTATGGTTCTAATTTCTGTCACTATGAGATTCACCCATATTATTCCAAGTATCAGTAGTTTGTTGTCTTTATGAAGCTGAGGAGTATTCTGTTGTATATGCCATAATTTGTTCACTTGTTGTCCTGTTTATGGTCATTTATCTATGATTAGTAAAGGTTTTTGGCTATTTATTAGTAAAGCTGCTATAAATATTTTTGTTCAAGTCTTTTTGTAAAAATATATGTTCATTTCTCTTGGGTAAGTACTTAGAGTCACCAGACATAGGTGTATGTTTAACTTTACAAGAAATTATGAAGCTGTTTTCTAAATTCATTTTGTGAATGAAGTTGGAGTTGAGATTCATTGTTTCCATTTGTTTATCCAGTTATTCCAGCACCATTTGTTAAAAAGACTTTTATTTTCCCGTTGAAATGTCTTTGAGCTTTTACTGAAATTAACTATATGAATATCAATCTATTTTTGAACTTTACTTTGTCCCATTGATCCACCTGTATATTCTTCAACACAATACCATCTTGATTATTATGGCTTATAATAAGTCTCCATATCAAGTCATATAGTTCACCTGACTTTGTTCTTTTTCAAGATAGCTTTGAGTGTTGTCTATTCTTTCCATTTGTATAGAAAGTTTAGAGTACGATCATTTGCCTTCGTGCATGCGCGTGCACACACACACACACCCTTGAAATTTTGTTTTGCATTCTGTTTTAACAAAACAATATTGAATCTCCCAATTCATTAACATGTCATCTCCATCGATTTAGGTCTTCTTTAAATCTCTTAAAAATATTTTAGAGCTTTTAATAGATAAGTCTCATATATCTTTTTGTTAAATAACCCTTGATTTTTATGAGTATCTTATATGCTCCTATAAATATTATATTTAAATTTCATTTTCCAAATATTTGCAGCTAGTGCATATCATTTACATTGATATATCAATCACGACCCGCTGAGTATCTATAATGTGCTAGAAACTGTACTAAGCATTCTCTACTAAAATCTTTATAGCAACTTATTTAAGAGATGAGGCAACTGAGGCAGAAATAAATTATATAGCTGAGGACATAAAGCCAATAAAGTTCTAAATTTGAACTAAAAACCTAAGTCTTTTTAATGTTAAATTCTATGTTCAAACTCCTGTGCTTTGCTTGTGTCATAATATGGGGGCCTTAAGTATCATATCCTTGAGGGTTTACCCCTACCAGTCGCTGGGTTTCCATGGCAGATCTTTGAGTAGGGAAATAAGTTTGAAAGAGACGTTCCTAAGGAGCCTATACAGATGGAGGTGGGAAGAATGAAGCGGATGGGGCGCTGAGAGACAGACTACATATTGTCAAACATCCCACACACTGCCACCTCCAATTTGACTCTCCTTCTTTAAGTTCGCCAAGAGTGAAGTTTCATGCCGTCACTCTGGAAAACAGTCTGGTAGTTCTTCATATGCTTAAACGCAGAATTTAAATATGACCCAGCAATTCTATTACTAGTTATGCATCCAAGAGACATGAAAACATACATCCACATGGAAAACTTGTATGCACATGTGTACAGAAGTTTTATCCATAGTAGCCAAAAGGTAGAAACAACCCAATGTCCACCAACTGATGAATGGATAAGCAAAATGTGATATATCTAAATAACAGAATTTTTTTTTTTTAACCACAAAAAAAGATGAGGTACCGATTTGTGTTGTTACATGAATGGACTTGAAAACATTATGCTCAAAGAAGCCAGTCAAAAAAGACCACATATTACATGATTCCATTCATATGAATGCCCAAAAGAGGTAAATCTGTGTAGATAGAAAGTAGATTAGTGATTGCTTAGGGCTGGGAGAGGGGAGAGATGGGAATGATATCTAACCGGTATGGAATTTCTTTCTGAGGTGATGAAGTCGTTCTAAAATTGACTATGGTGATAGTTGCATATATGGGTAAATATACCAAAACCCAGTAAATTCTACATTTTAAATGTGTGGATTGTATAGTATGTGATTTATATCTTGATAAGGCTATTAAAAATAAAAGAATAAAGTTTTTGTTCTTTTTCACAGTGCAATGCCTGACACCTAATAGATGCCCAATAAACATTTGTTGGGAAGATTAAAGAATAGATTCACTAGTAATAGGCCCCACTGTTTACAGGTACTGGGCTACAATGATGGAGAAGTGCTTTAAAAATATAAATAAAGTAACTCCCTTTCTCTGATTTATCCAACCACATAGTAAATCACCTGGAACACCACTTACTGTCCCAGGCTTCATTTAACTAAATCCCTTAGGTATTTGGGGACTCTTTCGGGAGTACTGTTGTCATCCATTATTACTGGCATTTTCGGCACTGCCTTGTACTACCGTTGGTAGGTCTCCTTCCTTTTTCTAGCTTGTTTCTAATAGAATTCTTAAAAGCAACCTTGAGAAACTGACAGATGAGAAGATCCAGGGAAGCAGAAAAGGATAAGGCTGCAAACTACAACAGAGCTATAAGATCACTAAACACAGTAAGTAATCTGTATCCCTTGGCATTTTTACCTCCCTAATTTTCAACTAACAAAAAAAAGAAAATCTGACTACATCAGCAGGGAGCACTGCAATCTTTATCACAAATATGGGTCATACTTTATTTTTCTCAGAGCATGAAATATATCACTGAAGCTATTTATTTGTTTTACTCTTTTAAGTCCTTTTAGTCCTAAAAAGATAGAATAGAAAGGGACTTTAAAATTTCTTTAGTCTAGTGCGTTCCAAACATTAATGTTAGCCACCTGACACTCATTCCCACTGGCCACTATTTCCCTCCTTTAAAACCTCCCAGAAGTCTCCTCCAGTGTTGTATTTTACTGTTGAGTACAGGATCTCAGGCTCCATCACATCCCCTGCCCTCCCCCCCACCGCCCCCCGCCCCGAACACCCTCTTGTGTGTTCTCCACGTGCTAACGTGAGGAGCGGGGTGGGGAGAAAGTTAGCTGGACTTCATTTGGCCAGCTGGTCTGCGGAGGTCTGTGCATCTGTGCCAAGATGAGGTCGAAGGGAAGAAGGCCAGAAGCCTGACACGTCCCATTTGTTTTTTCTCAAAGGCCACGGCACTGGCTGTAGACAGATGTCTGGCAGGCTACATCCGAGGATATTTACTCACGCCTACTCACAGATGGCTTTACTGAGTTCCACAGCGTACGTTTGATTTCTTTCTAAAGCTTCAACTTATAACTTGAGGGATCACGGAAATTACAGCTGAATAGATATTTTATCTGCTAATATTTGAATTCTCACATGCTAGGCAGTATACAAAACAATAACATCTCATTTGATCCTCACACCCACCCTGTCAAGTAGGCAGTATCACAACTCCTATTCTACAGATGAGTAAGCTAAGAATCAGAAAGACAAAGTCACTAGGCCAAGGTCACATAGCTGGTACGAAATAGATTTGGTATCAAAATCTAAGTAGAGTCTGACTCCATAGCCTATGTTCTTTCTCACTGTGCTATAAAAGCTAACGGAGATGATGATGATGATGATACCGCTATTCAGGCCGACACCGCCGACAACACAAAACACAACCAGAGGCCCTACACTATGGCCAGCGCTTTATATGCGGGGTTTCTCTGAACCCTCACAGCCTCTTCCTGGGATGCCGTTGTCAACGGCTTCTCCTTATCTGAAGGAACTGAGCTCCTGAGAGGTTCAGCAACCTGCTCCGTGCTACCAGACTGGTGACAGCACTGAGACCGAGCCAGTTCGGTGTAGCTCCGGCACCCACATGCCCGTCGGTCGCTACCGCAACCGTCTTGTTTTAAAGAGAAACTGAAGCTCAGAGGAGGAAATCTCAAGGCCCATATTTCGAGAATAAGTCAGTTTAGAAGCGACAGCCGCCGAGCCTGGTTACCAACTCCCAGAAAAGTGCTCGCTCCTTAGTGCCAATTGTGAGAAAATGCAACCGGGCTCCATTTTAAGAAGTGGAGGTGTGTTCTGAGAAACAGTGGTGGGGAGAGAGTGGCCTTGGAACCAGAAAATGAGAACTAAGCCGTTAATTAGCTGCTTCCCTTTGACCGGGACACTCAACTGGTCGTAGGTCTTTTCCTCTTTCACTAGGGAGCTTATTATATGATTGGGAAATTTTGCCATTAAGGACTGACTACTCCAAGACAGCGTGCAGGCGAGAGCTAAATTAGGCTATAAAAATGTTAATGGCTATCGCTTAAGACTGAATAGATCTCTATAGGTCAAAGTAATAAAAAATGCTTTAATTGAGAAGGTGGCACCTAAAGTTGGCTCTAAATATATGAGAATAACAACTTTTTTTTTAACTATGTTCTTACTATGCATCAGGTCCTGAGGTAGGTAATTTAAATAAATGATTTCGGCTTACTCTTATGAAAACTTATCCATTTATTATTGTGGCTCTTATTCTAGAGGTGTAGAAACTGAGGCCCAGAGAGGTATGAGGTTAAAGAGCTGGCAGGTGATATAGTTGACATTCAAATTCAGGGATTTAGACTCAATCGCTGCACCATGCTGTCTCTCTGGGTAGGCTGAAAAGACAGTTGTGGGGATGGCACCAAAGAAGGCAAGAGGCAGCCAGGGATTGCGTTAAATTCTCCGTGCATTCCACGATATGGAATCTGGTGTTTCGGACACCTTAAAATGATAACCTGGCTATATCTTATGATGCTTTCAGGCAGGGCAAGCATCATCACTACTATGCATTTCAGAGGGGTTGAAGGATACGTCCAAGGTCGGACATCTCGGTGATCACCTCCTTTTCCCATGGCAGTGCTTCTTCCTTAATCCCTTGCCTTGAAGCACTGTTAAAATTCACGGACATCCAGGTCTCAAGTAATAACTGCCCTACCTTACAGATATGCTTTATAGACCACAGATTAAAAATAAGGGTGCTGAGACATATTAAAGTTCTTTCAGAGACAGAAAACTTCATGTAAACACAAGGTATGTAGAAACCTACAATGAAAGGCCGTGGACAATACCATAAACGCATAACCAAATGGAAATTGAAATGCATGGCCTTTCCTGTTCAGTAAAGCATTAAACCTGGAAGAAGCTTTGGTGGTCAGCTCATCTGAACCACCCATGTTACAGACTGGAAAACCAACCGAGGTTCAAAGAGTAGAATGACTTGCACAAGGTTCCACAGATGGTTAATTCTGAACCCAGGCTCGCACCCGGTTTCCAGATTTGTTATTTGCTGCTCTTTCTTCCTCGCCGTGCTGCCCTCTCCCTCGCGTTGCTATCACTGTTAGGTCTAACCCATTGCCTCCCATGTGAATCACTTGCCAGTTTCTCTGAAGCCACGACCCCAGAAAGCACCACTTTTTAACTGTCTGTCCCCTCATTAAAGCATTCACTTTGCTGACCTGCTCACCCTCTGCATTGCTCCGTTCCCTCGGAGGGTTGCACTGGAAGGTTCTCATTAACCGGATGCCGGATGCCAACGTGACTCTCTCACAGGTGCAAAAGTGCCCCTCCCATTGAGCTGGCCCTGCTTACACAATGCAGAACAGGCCTCCCCTTTGACAGGAAGCCTAAGAGAGATTTGAAGCAGGACAACTGTCAGAGTGTGGAGAAGGAATAGCCTGCTGTGAGCAGAACAGCTTCTCAATACAAAAACCCATTTGATTTTACATAATGGAGGCTGAGAGGGCTCAGAGTGAAAGATGGTGGAAGTTCATTTACTTTTTAAATGAACACAACATTTGCCTTGGGGCGATGCTTCCTCCCAACAATCTAATCTGAAAAACACCACTCCTTTTTCTTTCTTTCTTTTTTTTTTTTAAATCTTTTCCCTTAAAGTAAATAAACAAATATATTTCTGTTTTCCAAAGTTGTTACTATCTACCCATCTTTTAAGCATAAAATCAAGACTGTGCCTTCAAAGAATGGCTGATCTAAGCCACAGGAGCATTTCCACTGGAGTTAATAGATCAAGTGACTCATGGGGTTTTACTTTACTTCAAATGCAAAGAATTATCACTGGGGACAGATCCCCCCCTGGCCAGGCCGCCATCTCTCTTTCCTTTACAGGGAGAGAAAAAGAAAGAAATACTGTTTGGCAAAAATAGCCTCACAGATGCTTCAGTGATTCCCTAGGTAATTCCACAGAGAGAAAAATCCATTCCCTTCAGGGCCACACGACCTGAGTGTGCTCTACCACAAAGAGCATTCGTCACTCAATGAAATTACATTTTTGAAACAGAAGCATTTGAGGACACCATCGGTGACTTTTATGATATGTAAATTATATCTCAATAAAGCTGTTTAAAAAAAATAAAACAGGATTTGGTGCCTAATAAATGCTATATCAGGTATAGCCATCATTATCACTATTTTTTTTTATCATTTTTATTTTGTCATCATGGATCATTTTGGCTACTGTGTGGAAAATGAACCGTTTTGGGGGAAATTGGGCAAGAAGTGGCTGCCATACCTTTAGGCAAGACAAAATGGTGACCTGGATGAGGTGACTATGAGGATGGAAAAAAGTAGCAAGATTCAGGATAAATTTTGAGGTGGAGCAGCCACGGTAGAAAAGAAAGCACTATTCTTGGATGGGATTTTTGAGTGACTGGATGCCCACAATAACCCTTCAAGAACAAATAACCACCAACTCCCCCGGTAAATACAGCTGCTATTAAAGCGACTTCTTGAGTATAAAGACTATGTGTTTTTCTTGTCCAGGAGTTGACCCAAGAGCTATTTCAATCAGATACCTCTGATTCTTGAAATAAAAGATAAAAGACAAGATTTCTTCAAATTGATAGGTCTAAAGATTTTCACGTGGCAATTCTTGAGGACTTCCACGCTGATAAAGTACAACTTGAAGGATAGGGACCAATTTAGGCCCATGATCCAAGAGGTGGGGGACTGTATTCCGGGTTCAGCAAGTATTGATTGACTAGACCTTGGAATTGAAGTGAGTGAGTTCTTGGTGTACCCTGCAATGAGCAAGAAAACATTAAGCCTTCATTTGGTGAGGAGGAGCTAGCTGCCCAAAGGCATGGAATTCCAAACCATTTCCTTCAGTCGCTAATGGCAGGCATCTCTACTGAGAGCCCTCCTTGATTTCCATGATGCTCTAATTTAGCTGAAGTGGGCTGGACAGATAGTAATCAAGACCACTGAGGTCTTGTCTTCCACTGTAATGATCCTCTGGAAAAATGCCTGTATTGAACCATAATGGATTGAGGATTCCTTCTGAAAATAATGGGTTGAAAAATCATCCTACCAAATTAGGCATTAAAAATAAAGTCATTCCATATATGAGACCTTGAAGATAATGAAAATTAACATTTAATGAGTGCTAATAATATTCTAAGGCCGCCCAAATTACTTTATATGCATTTCTTCCATTTAGTCCAAACAATACCATGAGGAAGTTACTGTTATTGTCCACATTTTGAAAGACGTAACATCCCGGCCATTAAGGGGTAGAGTTGGGACTCGAATCTAGACTGTCTTATTCCAGAGCAGGCACAAGGTATATTCTCAAAGAGAATCACTGTTCTCCTTTAGCCCTATATGAAGATATCCAAGATCATGACATGCTGAGTCCCTTCGTGTCTTTTGACCAACCTCAATCATTCCTTCAGCTAATGTTTATTTATAGCTTAATGTCTCAAATATTTGATCAATTAAGAAACATGAACACAGTGTCCATCAAAATGTCAAGCAATAAAAAATAAAAAGGTATATGCCTCATTTTCTGTTACACATTTTAAGTGGGAAATACAAAGATCATGTAGGATTTATCTCTAAAATATCTTTGAAAACAGAGAAATAACCAAGCAATCTTGTAGAATGCAATCTGAGGCAGCATATAATTATATGCATTGCTGCGTGGTCCAGAAAAAGTACACTGAAAGAAATAAGTAAATAATACTTAAGAATGAAGTTTGAACACCTTCACAGATGGGTATGACTGTAAAGCTCCATTTTAGTAACCATCAAAACACTGCCTTGACTGGCAATGAAGAAATTTGGTGGTCAAAAGGGAAAAAATCTCTTTATCTTAAGATTACATGGTCTAGAGAACTCATAAAAGAATCTCAAAAACTGTTTCCACCTACTTTTGGAATTGTGGAATTATGGAACAGTAAGGTAATTCATCAAAGAGCATATAAACTTGAAATATGAGAAGGGAAAATACATGGAACCTAATCATCAGAGTCATGGCTGTCCCAAAAAGAAGTGATAGATTTTTTTCAAGTGGCTTCAGAATGAAGAGTTGGAGGCCAGTAGAGAAAACATTCTCATATGTATTTACTAATAGGGACGGGACACTGTAGTAATGCAACATTTTTTAATGGTCTGTAATTGGAAGCTGGTCATTTTGTTGTTTTAGAGTTATGGGAAGAAATATTAGTGAAGTGAAAACCCAGCCACTGTGGCCTAAATGACTTTGAGGTCATCTCTATCATATCCATGATAGGTCATCCCTACCCTATCCGTGATAGCATCCTTATACCTGTACTTATCATATTCCATGTTCCCTCTAAAGGACGGCAGAATATGCCACCCCCAGAATCTGCCACTTTGGCATATCGATTATTTTTGAACTAAAGTTAGCCGAGAGACAGCCAGTACAAGAAGGAAACTTAGTACAAGGCCTGGAAACTTAGGAAGCACAGGAATTCAAGACAGGACCCTAGGGCAGATGCACCACTGCACAAGCGGGGGAAACTTTCTACACCAGTTACACCTTTAAAGAAATAAAAATGAAGACATGCATGGAATAGCTTTTGTTAAGACTCTGATGAAAAGATTATCATTGAAAACGTGTTAAGCAAGACCATGAGAATCACAGACAATATAAAAGCGGTACCTTTTCACGTGTATACATCTCTATCAACCAACGAGATGGTAGTGCTCGGCCTGCCAGCTCCTTCCAACAGCTGCCCGCCCATGACTGATCCTAGCTATGGCTTTGCCCAAGAAATCACCAATTCTAACCCTCTCGTTTACATTTGGGGTGACTGAGGCATAGCATCAAGAAAAAGTTATCTGTTAATGGGCACAAAACTCGTTTTAGTGGAAGAAACAGGAACAGAATTTGGTCTTTCCTATGTACAACTATGCTATTAGCTGTGTGACAGTGCCTTAAACTATGCTTATTCTTCTATGAACAAATAAATTTTTCAGAAGCATGCCAAGCAGTGAGTGATGACAAAACTCATAGGAGTCACTCATTTCATTCTCAGGACAGAGAAGTACCAAGGTGCCCAAATTAAAAAACAAAACAAAAAAAGCCTTGGAATTATCTAGTCCTTTCTGCCAAGTGCAGAATTTCACACTGATTCATGTCAGTTCCCTGCCCACCATCACGTCTCCCATTTATAATTGCTAAATATGCAAGGTTCACAGTGTTTTCCCATCCGGGTGCCCTGTTTGAATTTGTGTATAAATATTCACTCCTCCAAATGTTCTATTTGAATACACAAAATATCCATTTCAGCACAGACTGCATAAATTCAGGGCTAGAAGCATGTGGTGTACTGCAGAATAGCACCGATTCGACTGTATGCTTGCCATGGAACCTTGTGAACCTCAGTTTCCCTCTCTGAACCTCTTTCCTGATCCCCAAATTGGGGGAAACTGGACTTTTTGTGTTCCTCTCATGGTTAACTGGGAGAATCATATGAGATCATGGAGAAGTTTTAAAACTCTGTTCATGATCCTCACTTTGAGAATAAAGAAAAATATATAATTAAAGGTGGGTATTTAAAGAAATTACAAGGAAACTTGGAGACAAGTGATATGAACTCAGTTCTAATCTTTCTACAAATTTGCTCACATTTTCTTCTCTGGAAATTCAGTATCACTGTCAGTAAAATGAGGAATCCAGAATGGCCTTTTATGTCTCCTCTGATTCTGCATCGGACTGATTGAGTCTCTGCAGCATTAGTTGGCAGTACCGTCTCTGTACCGTGCATTTAAGTGCAGTCATTCCAGTACCTGAATTATCTCTCTGACTGCCTTCGGAGCCAGGATTTATCCACTGTCGTGTGGATCATGGAATTATGATCTAGAGCAGTAAAGCTTGGCGTACATAACAACTACAAGCAATATAAGACCCTAAATTGGGTCCTAGAACAATAACAACAAAAATTAGAGAAAAAACTGGTGAAATACGAATAAAGTCTATAGTGAGCTAACAGTATTTTTCCAACGTTAATTTCTTGGTTTTGATAGTTCTACTATGTGGTTAGGGAGGATGATAATGTGAAGAGGAGCTGGATGAAGTGTTCGTGGGAACTCACCGCAGCGACTTTGCAACTCTTCTGCAAATCTAAAATTATTTCAAAATAAAAAAAAAAAAAAAAGCTACATTCCATAGGAATCACCTCAAATGCATGTTGAAAATATAAGTTTCTCCAATATCAGGGATATGGAAATGACAGTCCTGGAGCAGGACCCAGGAATCTTCATTTCCACAGGCATGCATGTAAATGCTGAGGCAGAATGCTCAGGGATCATTCTTGGAGAAACTGAGCTGAAAGGAACACTGATTCATGATAAAAGGAGTGCTAATTAGAGTTGCTAAAATGAAAAATACAGCCTGAGCTGCAAAAAGGCACTTAGGTGAGATCTTGATTTTAGTTCTACCTCCAAGTTACTCATCTGCGGGCCCTCAGGCTCTTCCCTTAGAAGAAGGTAGGTGTGTGGACTTCTAGTGGTCATTTCTGTTTAGTACATCAAAAGAATGTCCCAAAAGAGGGGAAGAGTAGTCCCTAACAACTTACTTTAGCAGCCACTAGTCTCTCCTAGCACCTCTGCAGATTCCTTTTCTCTCATTGGGCTTTGTGCAGCATCATCCCCTTGCATGCAAGTGTCTGACCCTGCGGCCTGTTAAACACAGCCACGAAGGATACACAACCATGTTGCAAAAACATAGCCACTGTAACAAGGTCAGCAGCGGAGACATTAGATTTTGAATCTGCTTTATTGAGTGGAGAAGCAGACTGTAGCTCCCATAGCATGCCCTTTTGCTTTGTGAAATAGAAATCCTAACTTCCATCTGTGAAGACTCTGGGGAAAGGAAATGAAGTCTTTGGCTCTAGGCCTTTCATTAGAGAGCAGTTTTGTACCAGATGAGGCCATAGACTCAGAGCTACTGTCTCTACAGAGACCCTGCCCATAAGAAGAAGAAAGACTTACATCAGTTCAGAGCAACTGAATTTAGAAGTGGCACTGACTAGAGTCTTGGGATTGCCCCTGGCTTCTCGCTGTTAAGCATGCGTGCACACACGCATTAGCATGAGTATAAGCTCCCCAAATCAGAGAGGAATAGGGCATGCATCCAAATAAAAATTCCTGTGGGGCAGGTAATATGCCAACCTCAGTCTCATTCCAATTTTCCTGACCTGACTCAACAGTTTAGGTAGATGAATGTTTTTAATGGTCTTTATGAATTAATTTTAAGTTTTGTTTTCCCATACAGAGAGTATATCAGAACATAGGACGCTGATATTTACCGAGTGCAAAACTGCTACAAATGTAGGGAGGAGGCAAGAGAATTAAAATGTTAATGAAGCCACATTCAGAGACTCCAATATGCTGATCAGCCCTGCAGTCAGGCAGGAGGACTCCTGCAGAACAAAGGAAGATTTCTGCTGGGATCACTAACAGCCCATTCCCCACACCAGAGAAGGGGAAACAGGAACCGAGAGTCATTCCCTATGGCTAAAACCATGGGGGAATCTAAAGGTTAAAGGCTGGGAACTGCCAGCAGGCCTTTCGCTCTACATATTCTCTCTTCCCCTTCCTCACTGTATGTCCCTATCAAAGGAAATGGGAACTAAAGAATGACATACAAACTGAATTCCCTGAACAATCAAGGTCGCTCTCGGTGCCTTTTCTCTGTCTCTCTCACTGTCCCTCTCACTATCAGCCTCTGAGAGGAGACCACGCTCTGTCAGTGGAGTGTTACCCCTTTTCAAATAAACTTTCCTTTTCCCTCCGGCATTGGTGTGTGCTGAATTCTTTCTTCACTCTCCATCAAAGGACACTCTTCTCTCAGTGCAGGCCTGGGTCTCCCCCACCAACTCAGGGAAATGTGCCCCGTCCTGCATCACTGCTTATCACAGAGCATGATTCTACAGAATATTTAGCTTCTTTTCATCTCGGGTTCCTCAGGTGTAAAGAGAGCTAATAACATCTACAAAATTTAATTTGAATCTTGACAGTAATCCTATGAATTTTACTTTACGTGAAATTATCCACATAAATACATTAAAAAAATTGAGCTTAAACACTTAAATTGAGAAGCAGGTAGTTAAGTGTGGGAGCTGGGATTTAAAACCAAGACAAGATAACTCTAAAGCCCCCACATCCACTGGGATGATTCCAGACAAACAACTATTAACTCTGATGCTTCTTCTGAAAGCCAAAACGAAGTTAAGTCTCCAAAACAAAAAGAAGAGGGGAAAAAAATTTTTAGCGGGGAGATGGTATCTACGCTTTGTATCTGGTTTGTCAGTTTGTGATTAAGTATGGTTTCCTTAGAATAAAATGTGTTAGCCGTGTAGAAACTGCCCCCAGGACACCTGGAAACCAAGACCTACCCCCGATGGAGCATAAAGGACAGAGAGGCTTCCATCTAATCCATTCCAGAGAAGCTGGTCTTCTGGTATAAGAATTAGAGATAGAGAGGTGAAAAAGAAATTAAACAGAGACAATAAACTAGAAGGCAGTGGTAGAACTGAATTAGGAGTTCAGTTTCCCTGTAGGTTTTGTTTTATGTGGAGGAAAATCATGTTACTTGTCTTGCCAGGACCACTGTTTATTGTGCATGCTTTCTGTTTCCCAACTCTAAATGGCATCCCTCCCATTCCTAGTCGTTACACATTTGTTGACATGTCATTGTAATTTTCAGGTAGTTGACAATAAAGTGCCTGGAAGATGATGATCTAGTTTTTGATGTAGACACTTCCTGATTTCAAACTATATTTCAATGCTATCGTAGTCAAAACAGTATGGCAGTGTCATTAAAAACAGGCATATAGACCAGTGGATTGGAATAGACAGCCCGGACATACATCCACACTAACCTTTGACACCCACACTAACTTTTGACAAGGGCATCAGGAACGCACAATGGGGAAAGGATAATCTCTTCAGTAAACTGTTTTTAACAACTGGATACCACATACAAAAGAATGAAACTGGGTCCTTATCTCACACCACTTAAAAAAATTAACTCAAAATGGACCAAAGACTTAAATGTAAGACCTGAAACCGTAAAACTAGAAGAAACATAGGGAAAATATCCTTGACATCAATCTTAACAATTTCTTGGATGAGACACCAAAAGTACAGGCAACAAAAGTTAAATAAACAAGTGGAACTACATCAAACTAAAATGCTTTGAAAAGCAAAGGAAACAATAAATTGAAAAAGCCTACAGAATGGGAGAAAATATTTGCAAACGATTTATCTAATAAAGGATTAATATCCAAAAGATACAAAGAACTCATAAAATTCAGTAGCAAAAAAGCAAATAATCTAATTTAAAAGTGGGCAAAAGACCTAAATAGGCATTTTTCCAAAGAAGACATTTGAATGGCCAATAGGTCTATGAAAAAGTCCTCAACATCACTAATCTTCATGGAAATGAAAATCAAAACCACAATGGGCTATCACCTCAAAACTGTTAAGATGGCTATTATCAAAAAGACAAGAGGTAACAAATGTCAGTAAGGATGTGGAGAAAAGGAAACTCTTATACACTGTTGGTGGGAATATAAATTAGTATGGCCATTAGGGAAAATGGTTTGTTAAAAAATTTAAAATAGAACTATCATATGATTCAGCAAACCTACCCCTGAGTATATATTTGAAGGAAGTAAAATCAGTTTCTTGAAGAGATATCTGCACTCCCGTGCTCCCTGTAGCATTATTCACAATAGCCAATAAATGGAAACAACCTAAGTTTCCTCTGACAGATGAATAAATAAGAAGTTTTATATACACACACAATGGAATAGTATTCAGCCATAAAAAAGAAGAGAATTCTGTCATTTACAACAACATGAATGAACCAGGAGGAAATTATGCTAAATGAAATAAGCCAAACAGAGAAAGACAAATTCTATATGGTATCACTTATAGGTGGAATTTAAAAACATAAAATAAATCCAATGTCGCATAAACAAAAAATGGAATGGTGATTTCTAGGAGCTGGGGGAGTGAGTGGTAAATGGAGAGATGTAGGTAAAGAATACAAACATTTAGTTATAAAAAGAATGTTTTGAGGATCTAACATACAATGTGGTAAGTCTAGTTAATAATACAGTATTTTATATTAAAAGTTGCTGAAAGTAGATCTTAAGTATTCTAAATATACACACATACAGTTAACTATGTGAAGTGATAAGTATGTTAATTATCTTAATCTTAACAATCGTTCCACAATGTATATGGATATCAAACCATCACATTGTACATTTTAAATATATATATATTTGTCAATTATTACCCAGTAAAGATGGAAAAAAATAAAGTTGTTTAAAAAACCTAAGTACTTTGACTTAGATTCACAAAGGAAGGAAAAGAAAAAATTATCTGAGGGTCATCTTAAGTCACAGGATAAAATCCATTGTCATTGTAGACAAGATACCGAAGCAAGAAAAAAATCCAGGCATCAACAGAGGAAAGAATAAAGCAACTGGAGGACACTCCTTTCTTGCTTTCTCCCATGTTTTCCACCTCACCTGAGCTCCGCACATGCTTAGAAAGCCCATGACCGTGGATCAATCGGTTCTACAATCTTCCCTCTCTGCTCCTGTGGTTGAGTGGCTGAGCATCGCTGGAGAAATTCATTTCACTGCGTAAACTGGAGTCTACAATTTCACGAGCTGGAGCTACTTATGAGCTTTATGCCTTTTTTTGGTCAGCTCGCTTTCCCATTTTTCTTGGAAATTTTGCAGGGCTTTTATCACTCTCTTCCAGGAAACTACTCCACCTTTTTCTCTCTCTTAGCAGATGAACTTGTCTCCCATTTCATAAAACAACCGAGGCGAGCAAATGTCATTTGTATCAACTTTCTACCCTCTCCCAACCATTAACTTACCTGTCTCTATACCAATCCTCACTTTTATTCCTCCAGTCTTTGAAAATAGCTGTGTATTCCCCTCCAGAAGCCACTCTCTGCTGTGTACATACTTGTTCCTTTTTAACCCTTTGGCTACATATATTCAACTGTAGGCTAAACACTCCATCTAAATCTCCCATAGCTGCCTGAAATACATCTTGTCTAAGCTCACATTCCCTTCTCCAAATTGCCGCTTGGTGGTACCACAAGGCTATAAATCTGAGAGTCATCCTTGACTTTCGTCTTTCTCCCACCTTTACGTACAATGTAATCATTCATCTAATCAGTCATTATAAATCCTACTGATTTTGGCTTCTAAACACTTCTCGAATCCGACCCATGTATCCTCAGTGCCTTCCACTGCTGCCCCTTGTCTGGACAGGTTCCTAATGATGTCATGACCTCTGGTGGTTTTCTTCTAATCCTTCTTCTACATCATCCCCAGAGGTCTTTATATAAAATGGAAACCTGAACACACTGATGCTTTGCTTAAGACCCTTCACTGGATATATACTGATCTACTTTTCCAACCTCATCCCTCACTGGAGCATCACGTCTACTTAGAAAAACTGTTGATCTTCTCTTTTAAGCTTCAAAAAATTCAAAACTATATGTAATTCTCTATACACAGGTCCGTACTCTCTTCATATTATTTCCTCTTAATAAAACATCCTTTAACATCCTTTTCTTGCTGTTAATTCTTCACCTAACTTTACTTTCACTTCAGGATTTAAGACATCACCTCTTCCAGGAAGACTTCCATAAGCATCATTGTTGCCAGACTAGGCTAGACTTATATTCTGTACTCCTGTAGTACCCACTACATGATTTCATCACTGTTCTGAGACTTTTTTTTTTTTTTATAATTTGTTATTCTGCATCTTTTTCTTCCACTACAATCCAATTTTTGGAGAAGAAATAAGCAAACTACAGCCCAAATCCAGTCTGCCACCTGTTTTTGTAAATAAAGTTTTATTGGAAGACAGCCATGTCCATTAATATGCATATTGTCTATGTGCTTCTGCATGTACTACAACAGCAGAGTTAAGTGGTTGTGACAGAGACCAGATGGGCTGAAAAGCCTGGCATATTTACTATCTGGCCCTTTGCAGAAAAAGTCTGTCAGCTGCTGTCTTGGAGAGAAGTAACTGTTTCATTCACTTTTGCATCCCAACACCTTATCAAGAGCTTGCGGTACAGGAGTTTACCTTTGTTAAATAAATGTTACCAAATTAATAAAGGTAGTTCTGAAATTTCTGTTTATTCTATTAATTATTGACCTATCAATAGAACCTGTTCATGATCAGATCATGAGGCTGAAATATTTAATGCAACTCTAATGACAGAAGGGTCCAATATAGGCATTTTAGCAGCTTCTCCTTAGGAAATCTATTTTGAATATTATTTTTAGTAACATTATGCATCTTCTAGTAAGTTATTTCTCTCTCTCTCTCCGCCCAAACAGGATCTAAATTAGGTGCAGATCTTTTCCTTGACTTTATGATAAAGAGATGAATTCATATTCATCTATTTTATTTATAATCGTATTCCGAACATTGAGGTTTCCCCAACACTGGTTTAATGGGAATGATCCAGAGGTGGAGTTTATTGATTTTATGCAAGCATTGATTGAACAAATAATTTCTGAGTAACAGTGAATGACGTACACAGAATTCTCCTAAGCGTCATGGATCATACAACTCTGGGTAAGACACTGTAACCTACTATCATAAAGACTACCAATCGGTGATAAAACTGACTAATACATAAATGGCTATGAGGTTTTAAAAAATCTATGATTACAGGTGCTCAACAAAAGAAAGATCATATTGCTGTTGGAAGGTTCTTATTCTGAGTAAAATTACACACCACTCTATCACTCCCACTAAATGCAGCTGGAAAACCTGGACATAACACATAAAAAAGCTGTTCTTTAAGGGCTTTAAGATAATTGATATTCAAAAATCTATGCGTTTAATGTATATAATTTATTGAATTTGGATATATGCATAGATCTATGAAACCATCACTACAATCAAGGTAACAGACATATACATCACCTCCGAAGTTTCCTTAAGTACCTCCTTCTTCTTTTTTTGTATGGTAAAATCACTTAACATGAGATGTAGTCTCTTAAATTTTTAAGTGCACAATATAGTATTGTTAACTATAGGTGTTGTTTTGTTGAGCTGATCTCTAGAGCTTATTCATCTTGTATAATTGAAACTTTATAGTAATTGAACGACTCTCCATTTTCCCCTCCCCCCAACCCTTGGTGATCGATCCCTATTCTATTCTCTGCAGAGATACTGAAGACTCTATCTACCACATAGTAGTGGGCAGACTAAGGAAGAAGACAAGAATTCCAAGTACCACCAAACTGGTAGTGAAATTGCCACACTCATGCTCCTCCCACAGTTTCCCCAAATCCAAATTCAACACAGCTCAAAAGTGGGAAGTGGGTCCTCACATGGACAGAGACAGACCCAGGAAAAGACCTGTAGGTATGACTCAAGGGAGAGAGTGGAGAGTAAGAAGCCTCTAATTTTTCTCCTTTCGAATTCCCTCATTCTCTATTCTCTTGTGCCCCAGCCCCCAAGCGATCTCATGGCAATTGGCAACAGTGGCAAGAAAAGAAGCTGCAGGATCCAAAACTCTGAGGGACAAAAATCTTCCTGATTCAAGGAGCTGTGCGGTCCTAAGACTGATGTATTTTTTTCCTTCTATTTTCATAGTTTGGCCCTGGACTCTGGAACTTTTGCAAGAAATAAAAGGCAGAGTGGATTAACAACATCTTCAGTTTTCTGGGCAAATGACTGAAAAGAAAACCCCTAGAAAACAGAAAATACCAGGGAGATAGCAGAGAGAAAAGTCAGAAAGAGACTTCATAAAATTGTTTATGAACTCTTGGGCTCAACCCCATGCTGCACATATATGGACCTGACCCTAAATAGCATATATAGACTGTGGGAACTAAACTGTGGGATAGACCACTGTCCAAGTCTCCCACTGGGTGCCACACGTGACGGATAGAGCCACAGAACACTGCAAAGGCTTTGACAGCAAAATTGACACTGAGGCTAAAGACCACATAAAGCTGCTCAGGATCTGTGGCCTAAGCCCTACCAGCCTGAAAACATGCTAAAACGAAAAGGCTGAGCTTCTCATCAGGATTTAAACAAGAACTAGACTCATAACATAAAATGTAAAAAGTCTAGGATACAATCCAAAATTACATGGCATTTAAAGAATCAGGAAAATCCCACTTCACATGGAAAAAGACAAGAGATACCAATGCCATAGATATGAAAGATGACATAAATATTAAAATTATCTTGCAAAGACTTCAAAGTAGCTCCACCTAATTGTCAACACTCTTGAAATGACTGGAAAGTATAAAAGCCTCAGAAAAGAAACAGAAGATATAAAGAATTAAGTAGAAATGCTAGAACTGAAAAATATAACAGCAAGTATAAATAACTCTCTAAAGGGCAAATAGAAGAATAAAGATTACAGAAGAAATAGTCAACAGATGTAAAGACAGCTCAATAGAAATTATCCAATGGGGGGAAAAAAGAAGGAAAAAAAGTAACAGAGTCTTAATTACCTGTGGAACGATGCAAAGGAGTCTAATATTTGTATCAGCAAAGAATGGGAATAAGAGGAGAAAACGTTAAGCATTGGAAAAATGTTTTGAAGAGATAATGACTGGAGACTCCCTAAATTTGAGGAAAACCATAAACCTCCAAATTCGATAATCTCTGAAAACACAAAACTGGATAAACATAAAGAACCTTATGCTAAGACATATCACAATCAAACTACTGAAAACTAAACACAAAGAAAAATATAGAAAGCACCCAGAGTAAACTTATGTATTACTCATAGCTGAACAACAATTCAAACAGCTGTGAATCTCTCATTAGAAACCCTGAAGCCACAAAGATGGCAGAACAGTGTTTTTTAAGTGCTGAAAGAAAACAATAGCAAAACCAGATTTCTATATCCAGAGAAAAGATCTTGAATGAAAGCAAAGACATTCTCAGATGAAAGAAAAATGTCTAAAAACTGTTGCTCTAAGGTAACTGCTAAAGAAAGATCTCCAGACAGGGAATTTATATAAGAAGGAAACTTGGACTATCAGGAATGAATAAAGACCAAAAAAAAAAAAAAAAAAAAGGGTAAATATATGATAAATATCTTACACTACTCTTCTAATAATTTTTTTAAAAATATGTTTAACCATAGAAAGTTAAAATTATAACATTGTTTAATAAGGTTTTCGATAAATGTATATGTAAAAAACTGTAACTTAAAGAAGGTAAAGAACTCTATATGGGTATAAAGGTTTAAACATTTTACTTAAAAGTGGTAAAATATTGATTTTACAGAAAAGTTAGGTATTTACATTGTAATCCCTAGAGACACAATTACCAAAATTATAGAATGAGATAAACTTAAAAAAAACACAGTGGATAAAGTAAAGTAGAATATTTTAAAATGTTCAAATAACACCAGAGAAAATGGAAGAGAGAACGGAAAATTCAAAAACGGAGACAACAAAAAACGAGTAATAAAATGATACGTCTAAATCAAAACATGTCACGGTCTTTGAAAATCAAAGATTGTCAGAATGCATATAAAAGAACCAATTATATCTATGAGAAACTTATTTCAAATGTAATGATAGAGGGAAGTTAAAAATCAAAAGAATGAAAAGATATACCACATAAACATTACAAGTAGGCTAGAATAGATATCCTAATATAAGACGAATTAGACATGAGAACAAATAAAATTAACAAAGAAAAAGAGGCGCTACATAATGATAGCAAGATCAAATCATGAAGAAGAAACAGCAATCCTAATTATGTATATATCTTACTAATAGAGCTTCAAAAAAACGAAGAGTATATATTTTACTAATAGAGCTTCAAAAAAACTTACCAAACTGATAATAGAGGAAAATCCACAAGTATAGTTGGAGACATCAACATTTCTCTCTCATTAATAGACAGAACTAATAGATAATCAGGATACAGAGGAACCAGACTGCATCATCAAGCAGTTGGATCTAATTTATAATTTTAGAACACTTGACCCAACAACATGACATTTAGCAAGATAGACCGATCTTGGGTTATAAAATAGATCTCAGCAAGACTTGAAACCATATAAAATATTTTCCATAACTATAAAGAAAGTAAATAAAATTCCCAAACATCTGCAAATTAGACAACATGCTTCTAAATAATCTATGGATCAAACAGGAAGTCTCCAAGGAAATTGGAGGATATTGTAAACTAAACGAAAATGAGAATATATTATTGCAAAATTTGTGGAATTCAAATAAAGTAGTGCTAAGAGTTAAATGTATAATATTAAATGCTTACATTAGAAAAGGAAAATGGTTTCAAGCCAATAATCCAAACTTTCATCTTAAGAAACTAGAAAAATAAGAGCAAGCATACGGAAGGAAATAACAAAGGTAAAGGAAGTCAATGAAATATAAAACATAAATGTGACAGAGAAAATCAATGATACCAAAAGCTAGTTCTTTGAAAATATCTTTATAATTGATAAACCTCTGACAAAACTAGAGGGAGGAAGGTGCGGGGGAGAAAGAGATTAATTAAAGAGCAGGAATAAAAGATAGAATTCCAGTATAGATTCTGCAGACATTAAAATAAAAGAAGACTACATTATTATTCATATAAATTTAACAACTTTTTTAAGGAATTGATACCTAAAAAAACACAAACTACCAAATAGATGAAATACATAGCCTGAATAGTTCTATAACTATTAAAGAAATCGAACTCATTATTAAAAGTCTTCAGAAAAATAAATCCCCAGGCCTAAACAGTTTCTCTGGTAAATTCTACCAAATACTAGAAGACCAGATAATATAAATTCTACGGAACATTTCCAGAAAACTGAAGGAAACAATTCTCTATTTGTCGTATAAGATCTGCATTACCTTAATATCAAAAACGGGCAATGACATTGATCACCTTCCACCGTAAACTCTACAACAATCAGGGTCTACACTGTTCGCAATTATGGAAATCACATTATCTGCCTATTTTATTTATATTAATAAATTTATTCATAAATACAATGTTTATTTTTTAAAAAGACAATGCCAGTCCAAGAAAAGCAAACTGAAAATGTCCTTTATAAACATAAAAATCTTTAACCAAATATTAGCAAATCTAATCCAACACTATATAGAAACAATGATACACAACTAAGTGGGGTTTATCGTAGGTATGCACTGTTGGTTCAGTATTTGAAAATCAATCAATTTAATCCACCATATTAAAATACAGTCTAAAATAGTAAAAGCTACAGAACAATATAAATTGACACGGAGAAGCATTTTAAAAAAATCAGCATCTATTCATAGGACTGTAAGTAAAGTAGGTATAAAAGGGAACGTCTTTAACCTAATAAAGGGTATTTTAAAAAGCCTGTAGCTAACACGATATTCTATAATGAAAGATAGAATGCTTTCCCCCTAAGATAAGGAATATGGCATGGATATCCACTCTCCCCACTCCTATTCAATATCACACTAGAAGTCCTAGCCAGTGAAATAAGTTTAGAACAAAAAATAAAAGTCATATAGATTAGAAAGGAAGATGACTGTAGAAACTCCCAAGAATCCACAAAGACTTCTTAGAACTAATCATTGATTTTAGTCAGGTAAAAGGATAAGGTCAGTACACAAAAATCAATTGCGTTTCTACATATTAACAACAAAGAAATAGAAGCAGAATGTCTAAAAAATGTATGAGTTTCAAAAACAATAAAATACTTAAGTATGAATCTAACAAAACATGTAGAGAAACTATGCTGAATACAGCAAAATGTTAAGATAAATTTAAAAAAAAAAACAATAAGTGGAGAGATATAGGATGTTCATGGACTCAAAGATTTATCCTATAAAAATGTTAATTCTCCTCAAAGTGATCTATAGATTTAACACAATTTCGCATCAAAATTCTAGCAGGATTTTCTGTAGATATAGACAAGTTCATTCTAAAATTTATGTGGAAAGAGTTAAGAATAAACAAAAGAAATTTGAATCAGAAAAATAAAATTGGAGAAATCACACTAGATTTTAAGTTTACTATAGAGCTACAGTGATCAAGACAGTGTAGTATTGGCAAAAGTATAGACCAATGGAACAGAATAGAGTCCAGAAATACACCAGCACGGCTATGGCTAAATAATTCTTGACAAAGGTGCAGAGGCAAATCAATGGAAGAAAGACAGTCTCTTTAACAAATGGTGCTGGAACAACGAGGTAGCCATCCAACAATAAATAGCCTTAACTTCAATCTCACACCTTATACAGAAATTAATCCACACGGGATTATAGATCTAAAAATGTAGTATAAAACTAAATATTTTCCATAGGAAAACATAAGAGGAAATCTTCAAGACCTAGAGATAGGCAAAGAGTCATTTTGAAGACAGTAGTACAAATTGCCAGGTGTAAAACAGTCATGGTAGTATAAAGTACAGCATAGCGAATATAGTCAATAATATTGTAATAACTATACATAATGTCAGATGGGTATTAGACTTATTGAGGTGATCACTTCATAAGTTATATAAATGTCTAATTATTGTGCTGTATACCTAAAACTAATATATTGCATGTCAACTGTAATTGAAAAATAAAAATAAAATAAAATATACTTTAAAAAAAAAAGTATTAAAAGATATACTTCAGTAGACCAAGAGATAGGGAAAAACTCAAGAGTTATAGAGTAGAACATAGATGTAAAATCCATAATAATTTATGAAATCTATCATTTTTTGAAAGGATAATATATTAGAATTAACTGAACTTTACCCCAGTAAACATTGGCTTAATATTTTATAAAAATAATCAGTGTAACTCACTGCATTAACAGAATACAGAAGAAACCCATATATAATTTTAATATATGAAGAAAAAGTATTTGACAAATTCAACATTTATTCACACTACAAGCCTCTCAAAATTTTTTTAAAAATAAAAAATGTTTTAACAGTAGTATTTTCATCAATTTAATGAATAGTTTTATCTTAATTGATGTAATCAAATATAGCATATTACTGATATTATAAATTAACTTAAATAGTGTCTGAGATATAAAGAGCTATAATAAGATATAAATTTATGACATAATTTACATAACATAAAATTCACCCAAAGTATAAAAATTCAATGGCTTTTAGTGTATTCGGAGTTGAGACTATCACTGTGATCTAACTTCAGGACATTTTCATCAGCCTTAAATAAATTTTTTGTACCTATCTGAAGTCCCCCAAACACCCATTCCTTCCCACCTCCCAACCCTAGGCATCTACTAATCTTTCTAAGACAAAGAGTTCTTACACAACTCTAAAAGCGTGATCAAGAATATATGAACAAATCGGAAAATGAAAAGACTGGGAGAAAAGAGTTGCAAATTACATCTCTAACAAAGAATTTGAATACAGAATATACAGAGAGCCCTCTAAACTCAACAGTAAGAAAACAACCCATTAAAACGTGGGCAAAGACTTAAACAGATACTTCATCGAAGAGGATGCATGGATAGCAAATACAGCAAACAAAAAAGAATTGTTAGCCATAGAGAAATGCAAATTAAACCACAAGAAGATACTACTTCATGTTTATTAAAATGGTTAAAATAAAAAATATTGACTACACCAAGTGCTGATAAGGATGCATAACAACTGCAACTCTTAGATATTTCCAGTGGGGATGCAAAAACAATAACAGCTACCTTGAAAATCAATTTTTCACTGTTATTAAGTTAACCATCTACTTATTATTTGTCCCAGAAATCCCAGTTCTGCGTATTTACCCTGGACAAATGAAAACTGATTTTCACACCAAAACCTATATATAAACACTTATAGCAGCTCTCCACAATCATATAGAATGGAAACAACCCAAATGTCTTTCAATAACTGAATAAACTACGGTGCATCCACACAATGAACTACACACAACCAAAAAAAAAAACCAAAAAACAAAACCAAAAAACAAAAAAAACCTACCAACAAACATCAGTACAAAACAAATAACAACAAAAAACCTGTTGACATATTTAACTTGATGAATCTCAAAGGCATTATGTTGAGTGAAACAGGCCAGTCTAGAAAGCTTACATTCTGTATGATTCTATTTGAATGTCAATCACATAAAGACAAAACTATAGTAACAGAACAGATCAATGATTGCCAGGGATTAGGGTTATGAGAAGGATATGAATATAAAGGAATAAAATGAGGCAGTTTAATGGGATAATAGAACTATTCTATATCTTCATTTTGGCAGTAGTTACATGAATCTATATGTAGGTTTATAGAACTATATATGTACAAAAAGTAAATTTTACTATAATTTAAAAATTAATACAAAATACAAAAATAAGGGATAAGCAAAGGGATATCAAATATGGAAGCCTACCACCAGCTTCTCCCACTGAACTGATTTCCTCCCCCAGAACAAAAACTCACACATCCTTCACTCCACAATGCTGGGCTTTTATTCATTTATTTAATGAATGTTTATGTAGCACTTACTATGTGAAAAGAGCAATCATTTCTGGCTAGGGAAAGGCTGGGAAAAGAACATGGGAAGTCCTATGGAAAAGGTGGCATATTAACTGAATACTGAGAAATATAATTTTAGTGAGAAGAGATGGAGGGGAAAATCTAGACATCTCCCTGTCTGAAGGCAGAAAATTACCTGCCTCATTTGAGGAAGGTCCAGTTTGTTTGGAACCTGGAATAGAGACAATTTAGAAATAAGGGCAAAAAGTTAGACTGGGAACAGGTCTTGAAAACCCTGAATGCCAGACAAAAAAGTTTGTCCTTAATTTATATCCTATTTACCTAACAGTAAATATCATCTCATATACCTTGGTTTATCACATGGATCTTATTCATTCTTATTTTATATTATTAAAGCCAACATTAAGGGTTAGAAGATGGATTCCAGTATAATACAAAAGCTATTAAACTCAAACTGTGCATCCTTCAGTCCATCCTGAACATTGCAACTTCATGAAGAGACAATGTCTTGTTGGTAGCTAGAAAATCAGACGTTTGTCACTGGTGTTTTGCTTTTTACAACTTATGAAGCTATCAAAAGCAGATTGTCCTAGAGCAATAATTACTTTCAGAAATATTCAGCACTCTGTATCAGAAGATCCAGGAATGATTTCTTATTTCTTCGAGGAAAAGAAAACAGGGAATTTTTCTTCAATGATTTGTATTTTGATAAAGCAATTTTGTTTGAGAGGATTGCATGTCAGCACACTGACCTACAGTCACAATAAATTTGTGTCAATTTACTCAATGAATCATCTCTAATGTCAACATTTCCCCTATATCCAAATGTTCTTAAGCATTAGGACCCCAGCTGCAGAAAGGATGAACAATAAAGATACTGCTAAGTCAGAGGAAAGCACAAATAAAAAGGAAGGAGTGGAGACACTTTTCTCTCTCGGTTAGTACAAAATAATAAACAAAAATATGTTTTTGTGTAATATATTTCAACATGAGATAACATCAGAATAAATAATTGAAATGGATTGCCTGGTGCCTCACTCAACTAAACAATTAGACCAGTGAACTTGTTAATGTCTCTTAATCTGTATCCTTTTTCACTAATTCAAATCCTATTTTTCTATGGTTTGCTGGTTCAAGTTATCACCATCATCTTTATGTAAATGTTGATTCTGTTCCTGAATGTGAGACTTCCCTATAGGCCAATCCTGTCAGGATTAGCTCTAAGTAAACATTTAAATTTGGGAATAATTCATCTTTGAACTAAGCTCCTACCAGAGTACAACAGGTATAAGTCTACTGACCATGCTCCAAGTTTAGCCATGAGCTAACTACGAGCCTCTAATTCCAACCCTGAGCCTCAGTTTTCTATCTGTATAATATAAGAGGAGCCAATAACCTTCTATAGACAGGGATCTCATAATTTCCATTCTATAACCATTTGCTTTCTTTTAATGTCCCCTCACTGTTTCCCGCAAAGCATTCAATTCCTATTCTGCCGGCATTAGCTCTTTCTCCAAAAGAAATAAATCTGATAAACTCATTACCATTTAGGCCAGAGGTCACAAATTCAAATGCCTGCAGGTTAATAAAGTTATCATAATGATTGCTGGGTATACAAAAACATATACTAGGCAGCTTGTTCTTCAACTAAGTAAAACACTTTCTAGTTAACATTGTTTTTGAAAACCTGTAAGGGTACATGTAACAAACTGCTAAGACAAAACAATTGTAGTAATTATAAAACTTCGAAGCCACCAGTTTGCCTTCCTTGGTTTAATCCTTGAGTACTTCACATAGTCTCTGTCAAATTAAGCTCCTCTTTTCTCTTTCACAGTTAAAATAAAGGATTACTAGATGAGTAAAATGATGTTTGGCCATGACTCATTTTGGATTATTTAAATATGGTCTACTTGTCAAAGATGATCTCAAATACCATCTTCTACATCTAATCTTTTTTTCTTCTTCCATAATATATAATCTCTTTCTTTGGTTTACATGTACTGTGCCTCTGTGTAAAGGGATTCACTTATTCTGCCTTGCAGTGAATGTGTATTAGGTAATAGGGAACTTGTTACTCCTTATTTTATATTCTGACATCAGGTACTGTGTATTATTGCTCTTTACCACCAATGTAATTTAGAACTGTGCCTGGAATGTTTTTAAATCAGCCTCCAAAGAATTCCATCTGCTAAAAATGGACTTCTATTCATTGGATTAAAAGAACCATACATAAGTGACTATTCTGGCCAAAACATAAGCACTAACCACAGTCACCTCCACTGTTATAGATTCCCACTCACAAATTTCCATGAAGTAAACATCCTTGTGCCCTTACAGATTTTACTATTCTTTATCCACAAGATTTTACTATGAAGAAAAGGCAGACATTGGATAGGGAAAAAAAAAAAAAAAAAGCCGCCTGGGTTGAGAGATTAAGGAGGAAGCAAGACGCAAAACTTTTCAAACGCTATAGAACCCTGATTCATTTCTAAAACATTTTTCCTTTCTTAAGTCCTTATTTACTAGAAGTTGCTGTCAGGCTATGATTAAACACATTGATCAGTAACTCCTCCCTGTTAACAAGACTAGCAATCAGTCCTCTTAGAGGAAGTCTGATTGCCCCCATTGTGAAGGCCTAAATATTCCAGATGGCTGTGCACAGATTCTTGGGTTTTGTCCAGAACCGTGGACAGCTCCACTTATTCATCCACAATAGCCTGTGTATAAGTTCTCCCCAGAAGTGTTAGTATGCATTCTTTGTCTAGCGGTTGTCACAATCTTGAGTTTATATTTTTCTCTTCCACTAAGAGATACAGTGGCATTTTCAGATGCAGTGTTCACATTTCCTGTGCATTAGATTTCTCTCTGAGCCATCAACAAACTATAGCAAGCTCTTGATAAAGCATATGAATTGATGACAAAAGAATAATTTCTGCCAAATCTCAAGAGAACCTCAAACTTGGCATCTTTATTTTTTGTCTAGTGACAGAGTTTTTATGAGTCATTATACTGTTTTTCCCCCCAAGTATCATCATCATTATTAGGGTGCCATTGCAGAAGAAAAGAAAAATAAGGAAAAAAAAAACCACCTCATAACTACCATTGGCGAGGCATAAGATTTTAGATGAAGAAAGACCTGTTAGAGTTTTAGTTAAAATAAGTGTTTTGCTGATGACTGATTTGTTTTAATTGGGGAAAAAGTAATTCCAGGAACCACAGTTACAGATAGAATGTTAGCATCCATTGTCAGGTCACAAAAGTCAGGCACTCCCGGTCATTCCCAAGAAAGTCAGACCCAGGAAGGTCAATGAGGCTCTATCCCCCTGTAGTATCTCTAGTGTAAGAAAGGAATCAGTTTTCCCCCAAGCATCCTTGCAAAAGGATCCGTTTGCATTGTACTTCTTGTTCAGAGTGTTAATAAAGAATCTTGGTATATCCTCAAATATGTCCCTATAATCTGATCTAAAATTGCTAATAGGAAATAGTAGCAAGGATTTTCTCTAGTAACTGACCTGCCACCATATTTGCATACAATTAAAAAGTTAAGGTGAATTAGAAGATTTGTTAATCATTTTAAAATTGCGTCCATCAGTTAATATTATCCAACACATGACTATGAATAAATGCCCCTTACCTAGACAAATTGTTCATGAATATGATTGAGAGAGAATCTAGTACTAGCCCTGATGCTAGTACTAACTCAGTATATAATACTGAATAAATGATGCCTTCTCCCTGTAAAAATCTCCTCTTTAAAGTGACAGGTTTAAATAAGATGAGCTCCAAGAATTCTAGAAAAAAATAGCAGATCCTTGATCAAGTCATTTTAGACCTCTAATGCTCAGTTTCTTAATTTATGAAGATAATAAAACATATCTTCTCTACCTCACAAATCAAAGGCAGATCATTAACATAAAATCCTAGAATTACTTCAGCTAGACAACTCTATCATATTTTCCTTTGGTGGAGTTGCATGTCATCAATGGCCAACATTTCAAAGCCAAGAAGTGTAGGGGCTCTGGAGTAAGGCTTTCTGGGTTCAAAACTCATCACTGCTACTTATAAACTATGTTGCTTTAAGCAAGCAACTTGTAATCACTCATAAATTCCTTCATTTGTAAAACAAGAAGAAGAAAAAGAAGAGGAAGATGAGAAAGATGTTTGTTATGCGCAGTATATGAGAAAACCTATCCAAATCACTCAAAAGTCATAATAATTATTAGCTCTATAAATGATAGCATCTGCATGGTAGGGGCAAAGTCAAGAAGCTAGCTTGGTTACGACAACCAAAACCATAACAGCAGCAACTGCTTCAGCTACACTGATCATTTGCTATAAACTGGGGACTGTGCTAAGTACTTTGTATGTATTGTGTCCTCCACGTTCTTACTTGTGCCCCTCTCGTCCGCTTCACTCTACTAATGATCATCTTGCAAAGAGAGATCACGTCAGGATTCTTTTATGAAAAAAGTCATCTTATAATTAGAGAACACTTTCACGTGCCCTCTCTCAGCTGATTCTAGAAACAACCCAGCAGTTACTTACTGAAGTTATTTTCATTCCCATTTTGCAGAGGCAGAAACAGAGAGGTTGTGAAGTTAGTAAATATCAGACCAAATCTCCTGATTTCAAGTCTGTTATTCTTGTCATTCTACCTCACCGCCTTTCGTGGCAAAGACTCACCAGGTGAGCAAATGGCACAGGGCTAATTGCTGATGGGCACTGAAATGGTGCCCCACCAAGAAACTATGAGTACATACAGCTGGATGTCTCCCAGGTCCTTCCCCTGCCAAAAGGAGATATTTTATGTATCAGATACCAGAGGGCTGAATCTTTACGTAAGCTTGGTACTGGGTTGGCTGGCCAGAAGAAGGCAAATAAAAATTGCATGAAGTTTGCAGTAGGCGGAGGCGGGTGGTGGGAGTCTCCCTGCTGACTTGGCCTTTGCTGCAGGAACAAGAAAGCGGAATCTCAGCAAGCCTTACGTGTATCCTAGAGAAACTCATTTGACAAAAATATAAACCGTCTATCTGAAGGGAAATTCACAAGACTGCAAAGGCCAGAGAAGCTGACCATCCTTTTTTTTTTTTTTAAAGAAGGAAATGTGAAAAACAGCAAATCTCTTTTCCTGTGTTCATTCGAGATATATTTAATGCCTGCTTTGTATCCAGATTTATGCTAGGCACTGGGAAGCACATAAGAAAAACATAGCATTAAATTCTTTAAGCATAGGAACATGATGAGTACCAATGCTGGGCTATAAAGGATAGAAAGAGATGGTCCCAGCCTTGAGGGGCTCACACCTAATAGGAGAACAGACACTAACAACAAACTACAAGTGCTAGAACACCAGGCATGCCGCATGCCCACCAGCCACAAGTGTTATTCCCAGGTGGGTAGGGGCAAACAGAAGTCAAATGGTTGCCACCAAGAGGGAAGTTAGCAAGCGTTGCTTTTGCCCCTAGAAACAACCAGCAGTTATTCCAAAAAAAAAAAAAAATGAAATTTTAGGTAGGTCAGTGATAATATTTGAATACCAGCGTTTCGGGGAGTGGGGGAAATAAGACTCATAAAAATGCTGAGGCATTCAAGGAAGGCTGAAGAGTGGAGGCAGGTCTCTCGCTCCAAAAACATTGCATTTTCTTTATCATCTTAACGGAAGCTACTGTGAAGCTAATAGAAACAGTGCAGTGGGAGGTAAGTGATTATTGCTAATGTGATGCAGCAAAAGCAGGACAGTGAAGCATTTAGGACCTGGCGCTGGGCGTCAGGGACTCCCGGCTTCGAGTCTCAGCACCACCATTTTTGAGACTTGTGAGCTCCATTGCTTCAATTAAAGTCTCTAAACCTCAGTTTCGCCAGCTATGAAAGGGGATAACGCAAATAATTTAGGGTCGATGGAAACATATTAGTGGGCTTGTTAACAATATTTAAATTATCCGAGTACATAGTAATTAAAGGAAGAGAAAAAGGACAGAGTCCTGACTGATGTATAGGAATCGTGCCAAGAGATGGTGAATGATTAGGTTTATGGGGATAAATAGTGGGCAGGAAAGGGAGAAACGACTCAATTTGAATTAAATTATTTTACTCGATATTCAGCCTTTTGGGGAAATGTTCCTCCCTGAGGGCACAGGTTGTACCTCATTAGGGCCAAAGACCAAGTAGAGAAGATCAATGGTCAAAAGCAAACATTGTCCCCTACTTACTTTGAGCTCTGGAATTGATTTTGCCATTGGAACAAAAGTCAGTCGCTGGCTAAAAGCGTATGCATTTGAATAAGGAGTCATGAATTTTAACTAGCCTTTGCCACCTAGGGAAGAAAGCTATATCACGGTGCCCTGTGGAAAAAGCCCTGAAAGGCTTAGCAGAGATGAAAATTTCAATAAATTGAAACTTACTCCTAATGCTCTTCCCATTTCCCGAAAACCTTTAAATTATCTTTGACTCCACTTTCTCCTGTAACCTACATCCATTTTATCAGAAAACACTACCTGCTCTACTTTTGAAACATGTCCCGAATCTGACCATGCTGCTCTCACTTCCGCCCCCTGTGCGATCACTTGGGGCCAAGCCACGGTCTTCTCTCACCATGACAGTGGTCTCACAACTGTTCTAGAACCCTTTTCCTTCCTTAGCCCCCTGCACTCTTTCCCACACAATAGCTAGACAGATGGTTCAAGATCAGATCAAATCATGTCACCCCTTTGCTCAGACTCCTCCAAAGGCTTCCTGCTCAGAGCTTTTTTTTTTTTTAAAGCCTCCTTACAAGATTTGACCCCTACCTTGAGCCCTCTCCTTGCTCATTTCTTCAACTATTCTGGCTTCTTTGCTCTTCCACAGACATGCCAAGCACCCTCCTCAAGACCTTTACACCTCCTCTCTCTTTTGCCGGACCAGTCTTCTCCTCGGTAGCATCATGGTTTACTTGCTCACCTTATTCGGACTCTAAAAAAATAGTGATGTGATTAAGAGCCCCTCCCAGATGAACGCCTCTGAAAGGGTGTTAATCTGGGAGGGGCTCTTAATCACATCTTCCCACCTTCCTTTGCTTTTTCATAGCATTTATTACCATCTGATAGAGTAAATATATTATATTCAATTACCTGTTTCCCTCTACCAGACTGAAGCTTCATAAGGACTAACACGTTGTTTTGTTCTCTGCTGTATCTCCAGAGCCCATTACATAAGCTCGATACAGTTTTGTTGAATAAATACCACCAGAGTCAGGCTTAGGAATTGAAATGTAGTAATTATCTCCCTTCACTATCAAACCTCAGCCTTGGAATCTTAAAGACCCACCAACCATGTAATACGAAAATCCATTTTAAGATATTGCTATTCATTGACTTAACACTAAAATGAAATGCTAAAAAACTGAAAAGTTTATTAATGTACAAATCAATGTTGAATGAAAGCCACAGTATTAAATACATCCTGGGTTATTGAATCTTACAGGCTCTATGTTGCTTTTCATTAGGGTAGAAAAGAAATTGGAAGCCCCAGTTGAAGACTAAAAAAAAAAAGAGCTCCTAGTTTAAATGCCTACTTTATAAATATAATATCTTTTTTTTTACCTCATGACAAGTAACGGTCAACATTTACTGTAAAGTTACTGCCGTAGCTATTATACCCACTCATTTATCTTATTTATTTTATTTTATTTTTTAAACACATTAGTCTATGAAAGCATTGAAGATTGTGGAAGTATAAAGAGGCAGGTAGCCAGACTATTTTAAAATTGTTTTCCTTTACCATAAGCTTAGGGGAAAAACACATGGTTTGACAGATATTATTGCTTTGACTGAAAGCAATGTAAATAATATAGATTTTAAAAAGTGAGTAGAAAGAAAAATATTAGGTAAATAGTAGTAGAGGTGATACTTGGATGGGCAAAAATTGTGAAGAATGCATGTGAATTACTAAAGTTTGGAAAATGCTGACGATAGCATTTCACATTCCTCTTGCAGAAATTCTGTGAAGAAGACACTATTAATTCCAGTTCTCCTTCAGATAAAATACTGATATAGAGAGAGATGAAGTGAACAACTCAAGTTTCATAGCTGAGGGGGTCCCCAACTCCTGGGCCACAGACCGGGGGTCTCACAGCAGGAGGTGAGTGGTAAGCAAGCAAAGCTTCTTCTGTATTTGCAGCCACTCCCCAGCACTAGCATCACCGCCTCAGCTCCACCTCAGATCATCAGGCATTAGATTCTCATAGGAGAATCTAATAGGAGCACCAGTCCCTGGTACCAAAAAGGTTGAGGACCACTGTCATAGCTAAAGTATTGCAGAGCAGAGACTAAAAACATGTCCCCTGACCACATAGTTTGCATCCTTCCCATGAATCTACCATAATCAAAGGCCTCTTCCATCTCAAAACCAATGATGGTTACCAAGGATTAGGCCAGGATTACAGACTGGCAACCTGTCATCTGGATCTGGTCCATGGAGGGGTTTTGTTTATCCCGCAATGTACTTTTTTTTATAAATTTGAACCTGTAGCCAACTTTTTTTTTACAAACCAAGAAATGCCACATAAAATATATATATGTATATGTATGTATATATCTTTCTGCCTTCATTTAAAAATTCTAGTCAGTCCAACAAGTGGTTGTAACATGCCAAAAATCAGTCAGAGTAGTGTCTCATGAATGTGTAAATAATCTCTAGTGACTGATAGCATCCCCAAATGGCCAATTACAGTTTTGGTACTTGACTGGCTGTTACTATAGGCATTTTTGGGCTTTAGCACCACTGGGTTAGAGAAGAGTTATTTCATAATCAGTGGGGGGGCCGGTTCTTTTCCTGAAAGTTGAACAGAATTAAATCAAATTAAATTAACAGGACTACACATGCTTAGTACCTGAGGCAGAGCTGGTACTAAATAACAATTAGTGTATTTCTGTCCAGTCTACTACTTTTATTCTCCTGTCTTACTGAAAGGGATATTTTAGGAAAGACAATATTTTCCAAAGAATGGTCCATTGATCAACTGCATCGAAATGATCTAGAAAGCTTGTTAAAATAAATGTTTTCTGTGCCTCGGTTTGCAATATATATGGCTAGGGGTCACAAGATAACAACCTCTGAACCAAGGCCTCATCTCTGGACCATCTCTGGAGTCCAGTTACCTCCAGCTGGAGCTGTGCTTCGAGGAATGCCATTTACGCAGAAGGCAATGTGAATGGTGCTCCTGGCATCGCACAGTATGGCGACCCTGACTGGCTCCCATAAAATTGGGTTTCCAGGACTCTAGGAAAAGGACTGGGACAAAAGTAAAACTGTTTCCAGAAAAGGAAAAAATAAACAAACAAACAACTCAAACATGCAGAAGTTTCTATGTATATATGGCAGAGAAGTCCAGCTAAATAGACTCAGGCAGCTGTAGAGAGCGATTTATCATCTGTACCAGCAGCCAGAAGTAAGGTCTTGGTCCATCAGGGCTCACGATCTCATCCCAAGGCTAATACTTAGCATCACTTCAAAATCCTGCCTGTGAAAGTAAATCCCCTAAACACAGTGATCACACAAGTGAAATTATTTTGGGGGGGAAGGAGTAAAAATAATTCCAAGGTGATTAAATGTAAATTCCAAAATGAACAACCAACCCTTCACCAGCAAAGGCAGAGACTCCTCATCCATCATGCCTCAAAAGTCATGAAATGAGCCCTGGCAGAGCACAGGAACCACCGCTAAGCGCTTTGAGATCTGTTGCTTGAAGAGCTACTGCAGGACCAGGAAGTTTGACATACGCTAAGTTTGACCTTCATACCCCTGAGATTCTAGCCTTCTGTTTTTTATTTTTAAAATAATGAAACCATAAGTCCTGAAATTGGGTCCCGCTTATGTGTTAGCCATAAAGGCTGAGCCAGCCTTTCACATTTGATGGATTTCACCCCAGTAAGACCTAAACGATTAGTTATAAAACGGGTAAGGCATATCATTTACCCATGTACTGCCTTCCTACCATGTGGTGTTATATCAGAGTCAGCCCTACAGAAGTACCAAACCTGCTTCTCGCCCTATTTAAATATTAAACAATAACAACACAATTTGTATAAAGTACAGGTAGTTAGAAAGCAATCTTGTCCTACACTTGTAAGCACCATGAAGACATCTCCGAGGAATAAGACCACACACAGACTGCCAGATCACATTATTCAGAGCAAATTCAACTTCCGGTTTGAGTGAACATGCACTGCCCCCTCGTGGTCACAAGAGGCCACAAGACAGTGCCCACAACAGGAGCAGCACTCAGGGAGCCTTGGAAATGGGGTCCAACAGGCATTTGGCGTGACCGATGGTGCTGATTTATAAAGCCGTTTTTTCCCTGCTCACACGGCAACTGCAGTAACTTGCAGTAGTAAACTTGTTTGACAAAGTGAAAATCTCAACACGGTAACATTGCTGCTTTTAGACACGAACAGTCTTCCGTGTTACTAAATCTTTCATTGGTTCATTATGGATACATACATTTATTCAACAAGTATTTATTGATTGCCTACTAAGTGAAGAATTTTTCTGGGCATTGGAGATATCTATGGGGGAAAAAAATAGATGCAATCTTTGCTTCAAGGTGCTCGCTTTTTGTGAGTACTGGAAATGTAGACATTAAAAATGATCACGGCCTAAGTCTGCTGCTGAGTGCAAGGAGGAGTTAGTTCCAGGTTCATTCTGAATCCTCCCTACAGATGAGGAAAAGAAGGCAAGAAGGCATGGTCTTATCAATATGCCATTCTGCCATTCTAAATCACAGACCATCTGTGTCGGAAGGGCTCCCAAAGACCAGGGAGCAAACCCTCTCGTTTGCAGTGGCAGCCGAATAAGGTTATGATCAAGAACATAAACTTTGGGTTCCAATGTCAAGGATCCACATTCTAGCTCTATTACCTGTGCAAGCCACTTAACCTTTCTGACTCTCCATACCCTGGAGATTATAAAATTAATTTATCGGCTTGTAGTGAAATGAAAAGGATCAAATAGTAAAGCACCCGGTCAAGCAACTGGCAGGGGTATTACAGGGCGGGAAAGGGTGCTGTCATTTAGAAGTGGTGACAGAGAGCTGTTCCATAAACTAGTGTTTCTTATACTTCCGCTTTTCATTTTTATCTAGAGGAAAAAAGTGTGATTTTCACACTCTGGCAGAACAGACAGAGCTGTGACTTTCATTTCATATTGTACTTTTGTGTTCTTTTGAAAGGTTTGACACATTTTAAATGATCATAATTTTTCCCTTCTTTCGCACATCATGGGAACATGTTCAGATGCTATGCCAGGTCACTGGGGAAGAGCACAGGAGGATGCCTGCCACCTCGATACTGATGCTGTGCTTAAGGTGACTGACTCATAATTGGAGTCAATAAATGTTAAAAACAACTATTCATGCTTTAATAATATAGACAATAATTATTGTTGTTATTAATATTTATTACCACTATCACTACTATTACTTTGAGTTAGATCTGCCAAAACGGCCCTCAGGCAAAAAGTGGTATCCCCAAAATCTATGAGCTTAGTTCAAAGCATGTTATTTCCAGATGATTTTGGACACTTCCCCTATGAAATTGATCCCATATGGAGTCAGGGAGCAAAACAGAAGTAACGTCTGCCAGGTCACAATGAGCGGCAGAGGCAGGGCCACCACAGGGTTCGTGAAGTTAGTCTCAGACTCCTTCTTGGCCGTTAAGCTGGAAGCTTTCATGGTGATGGGGAGGCATGTCATCACATCTAGGAGTCAGAGCTGAAAGGAGCCTGAGAATCACCTATTCTGGGAGTCAGTCATCCACGGGCCAGGCAGATAACAGACACGAGGAAACGGGTTTGGAGGCGGGGACCCTGGTGAACCTGGGAACAATGAAGCCCTCTTATGAGAGGGGAGGAGCCACAACTGAGAACCAGCCAATTGTTTTTATGCAGAAATGTGGACCCGCTCTGGTCAGATCTTCGGAGATTCCAAGAGAAGCTAGAACTCTAGAGTTTATGTAATATTTCCCAATTTTTCAAAACACTGTGAAGACCCAATGAAACAAGTTGAAGAGAAAGATTCAGCCTGCAGAGCTATTTCCCATTCCGACCTGGTTGGGTCCCCACATTTTAAAGAGAGGAACCTGCTCTCTAGGATGGGGAGGAGATTCGTCAAAGGCCACGTGGTTAGTAAACAGTAAAGATGGGAGCAGAAAGCAGAATCATCTGTACCTCGAAGTACAGGGGTCCTGGTGATTTATTTCCCATGTGGCATCTTCTCCTTCTCACACATCTTGCTACCTCTGGCACGTGGGGAAAATCTCAACTACAGTGATAACATAAGAGAACTTCTAATCTATGGTTGGACTCTGGTTTTCAGAAAGTGAGTGATAATTTCAGGGGTGGGGGTGGGGAACCCAGCATGCTGGTTTGGGTAAGAAATGCAGCCCAGATGGACTGAAAGCACTTGGAGAAAAGAAGGATGTATTTAAGCTGAATTATTATTTTTTGTGTGCTTCCACAAGTAGTTTACATCTGGAAAGAGTTATCCAGTTAATGTAATGAGATTTGGGGCCATAATCATCTTTAAGTAGGAGAAAGGAATTATGGAGGAGCTTAATTACCAATCTAAAACTCCTCCTGAGATTTAGGAAATTTTTGTTACAGCCTCATTTTGAGATCTAACTGGCTAGTGATTACAAAAAGTCACTTTACCTCTACAGCTCCCCCTGGGTGATTAATCTCACCCACCCTCAATACCAAAATTGTTTGACTTTTTCTTTTTTATAATGAATGAAACAAATATTCAGCACTCTGGCTCCTAGGATAAACAACAGAAAGCTCAATGCCACATTGGAGGGATCCATGAAGGAGGTACCATTGGGCCTCTTGCCCTTGACCTTGGATATTAGGATCTCTCTCTCTCTTCACTGGTGTCAGGAGTCTGGCCCTGAGGCTGAAGCTCAGTCTGTCATTGTTGCTAGGGGGACGCTGTGAAGTGAAGGGGACAATTTGCCAAGGGAGAATGGTACGCACAATCTTACTTAAATACATTACTTAAGAAGTCTGCATCCTCTAAAATTCTGGGTCTGGATCCCCAAGTCTAGTCCATGGCTTTAGCTGAAGGAAGCCATGTTTCAGATGCTACAGACTGAATTGTGCTCCCAAAAAACTATCTTGAAGCCCTAACCCCCAGTATGTGATTGTATTTGAAGATAGGGCTTTTAGGAGGTAATAAAGGTTAATGAAGTCGCACGTGTGGGGTCCTAATCCAACAGATTTGGCAGCTAAGAAGGAACAGAAAGAAATCTCTCTCTCTCTCTGGCATGCATGCACAGAGAAAAAGTCATGCGAGGACATGGGGAGAAGGCAGCCAGCACCTTGATCTTGGACTTCCCAGCCTCCAGAACTGAGAGAAATAAATGTCTGTTGTTTAAGCCACCTAATCTGTGGTATTTTATTATGGCAGCTGAGCTGACAAAGGCATCAGGTCTCCATCTTATACACTGGAATGGTGTTTTTACTATTCTAAGCACGTTCACTTATATTTTACGCTCCCGTACACATTGGGCAATAGAAAAGCCGGGAGTCCTTGACTCCAAGATGTGGAGACATGCACAGAGATATCAAGTGACTTGCTGAAGTCGTGGAGCAGGTGGGTGGCAGGGAGGGTCATCCTTGGGGCCAGCTTCCCACCCAGTTCTCTACAGCAGAAGCAGATGCTCCTACGTTGGAGGGGACAAGCCTCCTCCGAGGGTGAGCTCTCTCTGCTATCAAAGGGGTTTGGGTGGCACTGCGCTAGCTTCACACTGGTCACCTTTCACTCTACAGCATGTTTCTAATTAGTACGAGAGGGAGGGGAAAAGAAATGACACTTTGAAGCTGGGGCAGAGGAAGGAGGAATGAGAAAAGGATTAATTGCCTCCCAGCTGTCAGAACGGTAATTAAATTCAGGTTGTTGGCTCCAGTCTTGCTTTGATTATGTGAAAGAAATCTCGAAATGCATCCACATTTCCGTTGCCTTTTGCTGTTGTGTGAAAGGCAGGGCAGCTTGAACAACATGCGAACAGAGGTGTAGTGACACATTCCGCCAGTATCTAGCCCAGGCGGCCTCTGGTGCTTGAGCAGGGTTAGGGGCTTAGAGAGACCTTGCAGTGCTCTTTATAAAATGTGATCACTCAACTTGTGTGTGCATTCAAGACCACATTCGGAGGGAATGATACCTAGGCATTAGGAAGTCTTTTCAAAAGAAGAGACCAGCATGTTCTTCACAGGCTCGAGAGTTTAAACCACTCCAGAGGGAAGTTGGGGTCTTTAACCAGTGCCGTTGAAGTGCAGGTCTGGAGTCCCTAGTTCCTGTGCTAGGAAATCTGGATCCTTGTGTAGTTTCTGACATTGAATCTCTCTGACTCTAAGCACAGGGGACGACGTTTCCTCTGGGCCTCAGGGCCTCGGGTTAAACCCCTACCCTAACCCTTCTGAGATAAGAAGATTAGAATGATTCTCTTCCTGTGCTAATAGTCCTGGATTCAAAGACCTTCCCACTCTCCATGAAAATGTGTTCATGTCTAAATATTCCAGGTTCCTTTCCTAATAAAACTGTAGCCACTGGGTGGCCAGAATTTTCCTGTCTTCTAGATAGCTAGGAAAAGGGATGTCAGTCTTCGTGCGTGGAGCACATTTGTCACTCACTTACTGTGAACTTTAATAATCCTGGGCTCTACTCGTATCTGCTCCCTCATGCTTGGAATTCATTTTGGTGAGAAAAGTCCTAATCCCCTCAGAGGCCAACTTAAAGTATTAAAACCCTCAGGAGAGGGAATTCAGAGGCCACCTTCCTGAGGTGCAGATGACCGATGGCAGTCTTTCACTTGGCAGGTGAAAACACTGACAAATATCATGCAATTTCTTGACTTCTAGGAATAGAGGTGCCATGAATAGGGGCAAAGGGACAAGCGACGGGTGATGCATGCATTAATTTGTTCAATACCAGCTTTGCCTAGCAAGACTTGTTACCAAGATAATATTTTATTTCTCGTCTGCAAGAGGAAGAGAATACACACAGACACTAGCACGGAGCTTGTGTCTTGGTCTTCTCATGAAAAGACTAACAACGATGATGGTTTCTACACAGAACCATTGCAAACATCTGATAAGGATGCAAAATACTTTCACATGTGCTATTTCAATGGGAAGATAATGTTGACCATTTATAAATTTTTTTTTTAAATTAATAATAACTTTTACAAAGGAGTGAATATGGGCCAGGCACTCCGAGAAGTGCTTTCCTTGTTGCATTACCTATTTGATCCCTGTATCCATCTCGTGATATAAATATTATCCCTCTCTCCACGCCCCGCCTCAGCATTTGTCAATTTGAGTTTTAGTGGTATTTAATCACTTAAAGAAAGCACTTACTATATTACAAATCCAGGATTCAGGTAAGCCTTTCTAATTTCGGAAACTGCATTCTTAACTAACCAAAACCCTGTAGAATGAGAGTGAGTTCCCTGTCATTGGACATGTCCAAGCAGAGGCTGGGGAAACAAGTGTCATGAACACTGAGTGTGACTTCTGTATATAAAGGTGATGCCAGACTATGGAACTCCTAAGGCTATTCTTAGAGAATGTGGATTCTACAGACATAGTGGTTTAAATGTCAGCTGAACTTGAGTTCTAGGCATTTGTTAATAGCTAAGCAGATCAGCAGTCAGAGATGAGTCAAGTTCTCCAACATTAGGAATGCCTTTCTTCCTGTGAGAATTAACCTTCTATCTCCTTTTTTGGAAATTGTTCAATAACCCCTTGATTTTTCAGAACATACATTTGTTCCTCCTCAATTGCTATTACTCATTGTCTAAGCCACCCTGGGCTACGGTGCTCAATCCCCATGCCCTCTCATTAACCCAAATTTTCTTCCCCATGATCTGCAACAAAATTATGACTAATATTGCTTCCTTGGCTCTATGCTATAGGCCTTGAATACCTGTCACTGGTTAATGGGAACAAAAAGATAATTAATCCACCCAGGTACCATTACTTCTGTGAAAAAGTATTTTGTTCATATTTTTAGAAGCTGTAGGATTCACCTTTATGGGATAGGAAATTTACCTTCGGATAGAATAATATCCACATTCCTCTAGCTTTTGCTCGTGGCCCGATTTTCACCCAGCACCTACTATGTGTGCAGGCCTATGCTTAAAAGAATTAACTTGGAAATTTACAGAGAAGACTCATTTTTTTCCTAATGTGGGTAGGAAATAAACACTTAGCCATAAGTCAATTTCACATAATTAAGATTTATCCCTTTGAGTCCCCAAACTTAAGGTAGCCTTTTTTTCTTGCAAAATTTTTATACTACTTATTTCCTCACCTGCTTTAACACGGTATACAGGTAATGAGAAAAAATGTACTTCTTGATAACTTTAAGTCATGCACATCAATTACTATCAAATGCTATAACATGTTATGTTCTTGGGGATCCACCAGGCTTTTTGCTTCCACATTAAGTGTCCCACAAAGTGCTATGATTTTGGAAATCTCGACGCTTTTATATATTTATGCTTACCACCAGTGCCACCCGCTCACCTACACACACGCACTCACACCAACACACACGCAAGTCAACTGGCCAAAGTCTCTGCAACTGTTGGCGTCCTGGTCTTTTGTCCCACGTTCTGAATTGTACTCCTTATCTTCTAAGTCCTGAGAAAAAGGTTTATCTGTAACTATGGTTGCCTACAATTCCTCCCATCAATAGACAGATCTCTTTGAATGTGGATCAGCCCTGTGACTTGCTTTGACCAACAGAATTCTCCAGAACTGATGCTGTGCCAGTTTTGGACTCAGGCTTGAGAGTTTCACTTTCACTCTAGGAAGCCAGCCGCCATGCTGGAGAGAAACTCAGAACGGAATGCTAAACAGGGAGAGGCCATGAGGAGAGAGAGGGCCTGGAAGGTGGGGCTTCTCCTTGGACACCGTAGCCACATTCTAGATCCCGGCTGAACATGGCCATTTATGTGACCTCAGCTCACATGCAGCAGGTCCACTCGGCCCAGTAAACTTCAGATCCATGATGAATAATTGTTGTTGATTTCAGCCACTAAGTTATGAAGCTGTAACATTTTGAAATCATATACAATGAGAATAAAAAGCTCTGAGTATGCATTTGAGTGGCCCTATTTACTAAGTACATCATATTTAGTAATAGACTCTTTTAAATCTCTTTTAAATGGTCAGAAAACTAATTTTCCCATCTTCCCGATTATGGCTATAATCTGTAAAGTTGGTGTTCTAGATGAATGCAGGAACCACCAGAAAGGAGAGAGAACTCTGCTCTCAAAAGGTACCTAAGGAAAAAACACTAAGGCAGGGCTGAATATGGGATAAGGAAAGATGGAAAGAGAGACTGGTTAACAAAATCAGCAAGTTCACATGAGGAACCAATAAAAAAGGGGTAGAGGAAATGGGTAGTAGGATGGCAAATAACAAAGGATCCTAGGAAGATTTACAAGGTAGCTGAGAACTTTCTCTGTGAGATGTGTTTTTGAAACAACAGTGTGTCAATTATAAACATAATTAAATAATATAAGAATAGCTGTTATATCCTTAGCTGGGACTAACTGGAAGTTTACAGTTTGGCTTAAAGGGTTTTACAAATTCTCAAAAAGCTAATAGATAAGTCGGTGAAAGTATAAAGTAGTCAATATTCAATTAATTTATTCAACCAATATTCGTTGATTACCTATTCTAGATGATAGAGATACATCAATGGAAAACACAGCCAAACAACCCTGTCTTCTTGAAGATCACATTTTATCTGCGGGAAAGAGGCATTAAGCCTAATAAATAGATAAAACTTTTGGAGGCGGGGGTGGGGGATGGGGGGACCAGAACGGTGATAGGAGAGACCAGAAGCCCTGCAAGGGAGTGGTTGTTTTAAACAAGGCATTGAAGGTAGACCTCACTGAGAAAGGGGCACGGACTAAGTAGCTGAAGGAGAGTAAAGAGTGAACCATGTGGAAATTCGGTAGGAGAGTACAGTACGCCTGGTCAAAGATATAAGCATTAACAAAGTCATGAATTAGGAGCAGGCCTGCCATGTGTGGGGAACACAGAGGACAGTGTGGCTGGGTGACGGTAGTAACAAAAATCAGCATGGCGGTAGGGGGCAGATCCCGGAGGCTTTGGCGCCATCCTCGGCACTTTGGCTTTTACTCAGAGTGAAATAAGAAGCCCCTTTGGAGGCTTTGAAAAGAGAAGTGATGTGATTAGGTTTTAGAAATATCACTCCAGTTATTATGTTGAGAATCTACTACAGAAGAACAAGGGTTAAAGTAAATTTATTTAAGAGGTTATTTACTTGATCCAGTAGAGAATTAACAGTGACTTAGATCACAGTGGCATGCATGCAGGCAAACACACGATTGGCATTTAAAAAGACTTCTGGGGAAGAACTAGTAACAGGATCATAAATATGACATTGAAGTTTCTTTCTAATCTTAGGCTCTAGGACCTTGGGTGCACTCTTACAAGGTAAGCTTCTAGGAGACTCAACAGCTCTGCTCACCGGACACCCTAGTCACTCTTAAGATGCTTCCTGAAATTTTACCATCAGAATGTAACTATTCTTTTGTAACTAAGTCGCTTTAAAAATTCAATTTTGATTTAGATGTGAATTACCCCTGGGACCTCAACTCTACAAATAAGTGTCACTTATATCTCTCTTTGCAAAGAGGCTGATATAATAGAAAGCACAGTGAGCAGGGCTTAAATGTTATAGGATGCTATGGATGAAAATAGGAGAGGCAGCTAAGGCAGACTGAGAGATGAGAAAAAAGATCTGCCGGCATAAGTGATCTCTAAGCTGAGATCTGAAGAATGAGTAGGCATTATTAAATTGAAGGTAGTGGAATGGGAAGGAGTATAATATTCCAGGTAAGGGTAATACCATATGCAAAAGCCTTGAGGTGAAAAAGAAGAGTTAACTCTTTCCAAGAAATAAAAAAGGTCGCTGAGCGGTGATGGGGGATGAGTTTTGGGACTGGGCAAAAATCAGAGTGGAGGGAATCTCATCAAAGAGGCTGTGGGAGCCACTGAAAAGTTTTACATAGGGGGGCTGCCTAGACTAGATCTGTAGCTTAGGCAACTTCCTCTGTCTGCTCTGAGCGGAGAATCCACTTACAATGTTATACAATAGTCTAGGAGAAAGATGATGGTGGTCTAGATGGTGGAGATCAAAAAAAAATTAGGATATTCTGAAGTACCTGAGATAAAATAAGTAAAATGTACTGATGGACTACATAGAGCAGAAAGGGGAGAGAAAGAAGTAAAGATGGTGGCCAAGTTTCTTTCTGTACTAAATGCACACCCTTTATCCAACTTTACTCAATTAGTATTCCAAAACTGACATTTCAGATTCTGAAGATTAAGGAGTATAGTGGAAAGAGCACAAAACTGCCAGTCAGGAAACTTGGATTCTAGTCTCAATTCTGCCATTGGCTATGTAACCCTCCCCTGTTGAAGGAGTCCTTATTCTACATCGGGCATGAAATTCATTGATCTTTGAAAAACAGGAGGCTTTGGCTTAATGGCGGGAGCCAGACAGAGGAAACATCTCTCTCTGACGTTCTGGCAGGGGGCCACGTGATACACTGATTCCATTTGGCAGCAGCAAAGTAGTTAATGAAAACTCCTCTTTCAAGATGTGACATGTTCCGCGTGAGCTGTCAGAAGGAAAGTTTACATAATGAAGAGTACTGGCATGGATCAAAGCCATCTGGAATAGCCCGATTCCCCTTTGGGCAGCTCGTGACTGGGAGTCCTTAAGAGAGCAGAGCCGAGAGATGAATTCTGGTTCCGTGAACAGTTAGCCAAAAGGATCAGTTCATGACAGAAAAAAGGCTGCGATTAGAGGGTTGATTTTGAGAGGATCAGTGCATGTAATGGTGCAGACTGTGCATTTTCGGGATAGAGGACCACCCAGAATACATTTACTCTACTTCTGGCAATAAACAGCCCCCTATTCCAAGTTGTCCTTTCTTCCACTCACTCCTCGGTGTAAGTGGTGAAGACACCTAGGTGGCACTCATTTGGGCTTGTTCTGGGATGGACCTATGAAATATGAGAGTCCAAAGAGAAAAAATTTCCTGGAAATGCTGGGGCCAAAGTGCTCTCCCCTCCGGTGCTCCACCCACCCACCCAACACGCACACGCCACGCGGTAGATTTCCACCTGAATTCCAGGAGCTAGCTCGCACTTGTCTGACCACTCTCACAGGTGAAGCTGTGAGATGTAGCCGGTGGCAGAACTGAGACCAGCATCCACATTTCCTAACTACCAGCCTTGATTCCTATGTGCCACTTAATCTTTAAATATGGAATGCTTTAAAAAAAAAAAAAATGAGTTGAGTAACTGAAGAGAGGGCTTATCTGACAATAAAACCAATTCAGAGGACAAGGAGATGAGTGACAGGTCATTATTTCATTTTTTGAGCTCCAAAGCCAATGCTGTCTTCAGACTTTTTAGTAATAGGAGCCAATAAATTCCTTTGATTTTTTTAGACCACGAAGAGTTACATTTTAGTTACTTGTGATACAAAGACTTTTTGTATCACAAGTTACCAAAAGACTAATTGATACACAGACTTTTCCTTGTCTGAATCCAAAGGGTTTTCCTAAACCTAGTCCATGGTTTTGCTAACACACAACATTGAATATAAGAGGAGTAGAGGAGGATCTGTACTCTTCTCCCCACCACCAAAAAGAAGTGCAAATGGCACAATGGCCTGTGTTCTGACTTCAAGTTCTTTCCACACTTCATTAGGTCTCCTTGGGCCTAAGAGAGCTGGCCTCAGGGTCCCTGCAAGTAAGAGGCAGATAATGTCCCGTGCCATTCCTTATCATGGCTATTGACAATATGAAATGACACAATGCTTGTGAAACAATTGTGACAAATCTAAAGCCTGATACAACTATTTGGTATGATGATTAACTCAAAATATATGCTCTTACTTATATGCTTTATTTAGTATCACGTGGAGTGATGAAAAACAACCTGCCAATGTAGAACACATGTGTGTATTTAGTGCTGGACCAGGCAAGTCAAAAGTTAAAAAAATCATTCAAGCCAATGCTAGTCATTAGAGATTAATAATTAGCACACCTGTAATGCATACTGCTATTTTACTGAAAAATTCTATTTGTATAGAACAAAGCATATAATAACACTCTACATTTTTTTCTTCATCTTTATCAGTTAAAGGTGATTCTCTTGGCTCGAAAACCCAAGCTAATGTACCATGATTCTACAGAGAAAAAAGTATATAAACATTGTCCCGGAGTAATCTACATTCTAAAATGCAAATTTTTGACAATTTTTAAAATCAATGAAGCTGACAAAGGTGGCAGCTGAAAAAACACAGCTATTTGCCAGCACCCTCTACCATAGGCATGAAATCTGTATAATAACTGTATCTCCTGACTTAAGTCTCTCATCTCTACATTCTGAATAGCTATACGTTTAGAGAAGAAACTGCAAATCAAGGACTGACAGCTTTAAAAATAGTCAAGTTATTTTAAGTCAATTTCCTATATTCTTCTTTATTTCCCCCATGTTTTCTCACAAAAGCTTTCAGATCAGTGATTCCAGACCTCATGAGCTAGCTTCCTCCTAGCGATGTGAAAAAATAGATTTTATCCTACTGTTCATCATTTGTAATTGATTACTCTTATTAAAACAACATCTCTTAACTGGTATTTCATTTGCTCTGCTTCCCACAAGCGCGAGCCTTGTGTAATTTAACTTTTTGTTCCATGGCAGACAATGATATTTCCACAGTGAATCACAGATTAAATGTGATGGGGAGATGCTGTGAGGTGCTCTACCACTTGGGTTTGGTGGAAAACCACCCATTGGAGAGTGACCGGCGTGCTGGAGAGAGGGGCCCAGGCAAACCCCGGGAGACGGAATGGTACTCTGTATGCAATCGGCCTGCGCACGGGTTTCTGCAACGATGAGGCTCTTGCCTTCTCTCCCACTTCCTCTTACACTTACTACTTCCTCTTAGGCTCCAGCCACTTTTTGTCACTCCCTCAAACATGCCAAGCACTTTCCTGCTCTGTGGACTTTTTTTTTTCCCCCTCTCTGCTCCCCAAGAATCTTTCTATCTCTTTCTCATCCTTCAGATCTCAATTTAAACGTGGTAAACGTTTGACCGGACTCCTTAAAATAAGAGATCTTTTTAGTGTGAAAAAAAAAAACTCAGGAATTCATTTATTTCATAGCACATGAAATAAAATAATCCATAATTATTTCTTTAAAATATTACTAGTTCACTGTCTATCACTCCTTCTAGAACTATGTTGTACAATTCAGTCGCCACTAGCTACTTGTGGCTGATTTAAATTATTTAACATCAAAAATTCAGTTTCTTAGTCACGCTAGTCACACTTCAATGCTCATCAGCACTAGTGGCTGGTGGGTACTATGTGGGCAGCACAGATACAGGACATCTCCATCATCACAGAAAGCTCCACTGGAAAACAACCTCCCTTAGGGCAGGATTAACTGTCCATCTTGTTCACTACTGTACCCTAGGGTCTAATGCCTAGAACACAGTAGGTGCTCAAATACTTCTTGAGTAAATGTATAAATGAATGAATTACGGAAATAAAAGGATTACTAAATGACAACTCGTAAGGAAGATCTTAACAATTAAAATGGCTAGCTAGGGTAGATTACTGGGAAAGGAGTCAAGCCTAGCTCTAAGAAAGAGGTTGCCACAAAATATAAGCTCCCTCGGGGTGAGAAAACTTTTCCTTGCCCTTTCACTGCTATATTCTCAACACTCACAACAGAGCCCACAGTGAGAAAATCCAGACCGTCTTGTCCGTCTTCGTATACTTATTTTTCATATATAGAAGTACAATGACAATTTGATTTCGGGAAGGTTGCAGCCATTCACCAAATGTCCCACCTGTCTCACTGCCTTTCATACTGCCTTCCCAGTTTCATTTATTGATCCTCTTTTTGTAATCCCTAGATCCCTCGCTGCTCTTGGTAGCTATTTGATACCCACCTGGGGGCAGATGCACAGGATTCCTCCTCAACTCCCACTGCCTTTCTTCCACTCCTCAGTGTGACCTGTCACTTCAGGCAGTGGTTTGTACTCAGCGTTTCCTCTTTCCATCTGCATCAGTATCAGGGTGTCTACTTCTAATTCTGACAAATAGCTGTCGCCTCTGAGCTAAGCATCTAATGGCCTCACGTGGGGTAAAGTGTTCCTTCTCCAAGGTGATATGAATCTTGAACGGGATTTCTTGGAGTTGTCTTAGGTCTGAATCTTCATCTCTCAGGGGCTCAGCTTAAATCTCTTCTTCGCCATCATGAAGCCTTCTCTTATGCCCAGAACTAAGTGTGAACGTGCTTTTGACTTTAGCCTAAGCACATTTGAAATGTCACTTACTTGTAACCAAAAGATGCCAAAATACAGCACTCTACAATGACGTAATTTCTTTATCCTCTCACTTCTCAGAGCAATTTATCTATTCCTCTCCTATGACACATAATACCATCCATCTTATACCGTAATGATTTATGTGCAGGTCTTATCTCTATAAAACAGTGGTTCATCTTTATATATCACCCAGCCTTGCACAGAATAGGCATTCGATAAATGATTTTCACATTAATGAGATGGAGTTTCTTCTCCTGGCCCCATGGTTTGGATTTCAAATCCTTACCTAATAATTTCTGTGTGAAACCTCTGCAAGATGTAGAAAAAAGTCTTTCAGCCTTATGAATATAAAATAGCAACAACGAATGAACTTCATATGGAATACACAAGGACTTAACATAGGATGATTAAAAATGATCAAAAACTACTCCAATCTAAATTGTCATTCATACTGACATATTATTGTAAGGGCGATAGCTAAGGAGGGAGGAGAAGCCATGTTCTAGAAAAGTGGCAAATTTTTATCACTTGATTAGTTAATAAGTTAGAATGAAAATACTGTTAAGAATGTGATTAAGAGGTTATTCATGAAAACAAGCATGATACTCATGAAAACAAGAACATGGCAAGGCAGATAAAAAAAAAAAAAAGACAGTCAAAGGCATATGTATGGTTTTGAAAGAAATGACTCCCCTGCAAATGACGGCACAGACTCTGCCTTTGCTCCCATGTCCCTTCTTGATGTTATGACCCACTCATCCACTTCCTGTAATAGTACCTAAATTCCAGCATTGGAGACACATACCTTTAATCTATAGCTTTTTATTTCTAAAGAGACTCTCTCAGAAATTGTAAGATCTTCTTAAAAGGTTAACATGCCAAAGGTAGGACATGAATATTTGAGCACAGACTAGTAAAAAGAAAGAACGAAAGAACGAAAGAAAGTAAAAGCTGTTCACTAGGACATATAGTTACAGAACTGGCTCTGTCACCTTTGTCAGTGAGACCCTAGTGACTTCTCTGTGTCTGTTACTTTGTAGGCAAACTGAGTGATATATGCACATGGACACACACAGACACATGCATGCACATGCTACATTTTTATATAGGTATATTTAATATAAAATATATCGTAGGTACTAAAAAAGGCTATAAAGTCTGTTCCTTTTCATAGAAAAAATAATTAGGCAACTCATAAGATCAATTGATTTAAATGTTCTATTTTACATATGGGAAAACTATGACCCAAAGCCGTAATATCATTTTCTAGAAAATGTTTTATTCATTTCCTTTTCTTCTAGTGTTATTTTCCTATGAGAAACTTATCACTTTCCCAATTTTAGATTATCAGATTTAGGAGAAATCACACCTGTTCTCCACTCTAAGAAAGAACCTGTAATCCAGGAAGAGGGGAAATATACAAAATGCTTAACATCTCAAACAGCACAGATGTCGGCCATAGACAGTTAAACAGTTATAAAGGCAAGTACTGGGTGGAAACTACTCTGGCCCGCACTAAGAAAATTAGGCTGTCCCACCTCACAGGCGATAGTGACTGGTCGGGAACAGTCACAAGAGACAAGACAAAGAATGGAGCAAAGGCCGTTGGAACACTTACTGGGGAAAGAATTTTCTCCCTCTGTAAAGTGATTGAGGCTCTCTACATAGAATCTGAGAAGAGCACAAATACAGAGGAAAGAAAAGCTGGAGATAAAGAAATCTTAGTCTTCATGAGAGTGCTTGAATTCCTGATCCAGCTGTACCTGAAGCCGGCCAGAAAAACCCTGCACATTTTAAGCATGTGAGCCAAAAACTAAGCCCCCTCCTTTTTTTTTTTTTTTTTTTTTAGCTAAAGTCACTAGCAACCAAATTAACATCTGAGTAATAACTAAGTTTACCAAGAAAAAGCAGCAGGACCATGAGTCAGATTCAACGATGTCTCTCAAGTTAAAATTCAAGTTTCCTTTCTATTACATAGAGGTTCTCACTTGTGGGAGGAAAAGAGATATAGGTACCAGAATCACTTGGAAGAACTTTTCAAAAATGTACATTGATCTTCAATAGTTCGCTCCCCTCAGGGAAACCAGAATAAAGGAAGACTGGACGTAGGAGATAAGAAGAGATATGGAGGTGAAAACATAAGCAAAGATGCTTTGAGAAAGCTCCCCGAATGACATATATCCCTAGCTCTGGAACGAGTCTCCACTCCTATGCTGCTGTGTTACGTTGAGTGCCAACAGCTCAATTATGATGTAGAAGTGAAGCTCATTTACGGCACTGCCTTATGCTTCATGAATCAAATAACTGGTGTCTGAGCTAGCAACAGTGAACAATGCATTGGAGAGATTTCCTTCCTCAAGGAAATGATTCACATCTCGGGGTCCCTGGAATAAAATTGATTTTTAGAATTGCAGGAAGTAAGTGCATAACAATCATGGTTTTGAAGGGGAAAATTCACCAATGACTCCTGAAGGGCCACTTTGTCTTCTCGCAAGCAAGAATGACAATATCCTCAAACACGTAGAACAAAGTACCGCGTCTGTCAGCTCCTGCACGCGGTTCTTGTTTCTGGAATGTTTACATAACTTTGCATGAATTGTCATAACGCAGGCTACCTTGTTAATAGGTTTCAGGCATAATTAAAGAAGGTGGAAAATTCTTTTTGAATGTTACCTGGAAAAGAAAAGGGAATTTCAAATACGGCTTTGGACTGAAAGGCTAAGACAGGGCTTTAGGCAGGGCTGGGTATGAAGCGGGAATAGAAAAATGGGCCATTTCTGAACAATGAGGAATATCTGCTGAAAAGAACCGTGAAGACTCTGGGATCCAATAAGAAAGGACACTATGATTGATTATTGATGTCTGTCACGGAAATGGGAGGTGGCAGCTTGAGTACAACCTCTTATCCTCCCTGACCTAAACCATCCGCAACTAATAAAGGACTGCGGTTTTATTTTTCAATTTGCACAGCCTCTCCTAAGTATTCTCAGATAAATAATTGTATTGGCATTCGACCATTATTTTAGAGCTAAACGGCAACAAATTGGCTCATTTTGAGAAATAACCCTTAAGCTGTGTCAGCTGTGGGTAGTGGAAAAGAGATTTAGGTATCAGATTCACTTGAAGGAACTTTTCGAAAATGTACCTTGACCGTCAACAGCCACCTGGCTTCAGGGAAACCAGAATAAAGGAAGGCTGCAGGTAGGTGACAAGAGGAGGCATGGAGGTGACAATTACACCTCTGCCGACCTTTCTAGGGAAGCTCCTCTCCCACTGTTTTCTTCTACCTGGTACAAGTTTGTAAGACGGATGGTAACCGATCACTTTCAACCTTAGGGAAGAGAGACGCTGTTTCATTCTGAGCAAAATTTAAATTACATGAGTTTAAAATGTTGGTACCAATCCTGCTTCCTCTAAGAATCGGCTGTGCATCTTGTGCTGATCACTGGGCCTTTCTGAGCTTCGAGTTCTTCATCTGTACCTTGGACAGACTTGTTAGGTGTGGTGATACCTTCATTGAAATAATGTATATAAAAGTGCTTTGGATATTGAGAAATGCTATGTAAAATATGAATTATTACTAAATGAAAAAATTCCAAGGAGCTTATTATGTAACACTGTGAGAGAGTTTGCAATTACAAGATCTATCTGTTTCACTTATGATTAAGTGAGCTCAGTTGTACTACGCTAACTCACGTGAGGCCTTCGGCCTTGTCAGTTCTTGAGCATTATCCCCACCTACCTCCAGGCCAGTTAGAGCTCTCTCTGTATGAGCTCCCCTGTCCTCAGTCTTGATCTCCTAATAGAATATAACCTATTAATGAGGTTATATTTTCTATCCCAGAGAGTCGACAATCTCCCCACTCCTGCCCACATTTACACTGTTTACTCTGTCCTTCGCCTATAAATGCGGGTTCTAAACTCCTCAAACTTCTAGCTATGCTCATCTTCCATTGAATTATCTGAGTAGTTTCAGTGGGCTCTATCTTTGCGTCTAAACCAGTATTTTTGGAAACATTATTTTATGATCACGTGCTCTCCCTGAACACTTCTTATGTTCTAATCTTATATTCTTTTTTCTTACTCATATCTTTCCTTCTTTTTAGAAACTTCAAAAGTAATTGGTATTTTAGAAGCGTTATCTAATTTAATCCTCTTAACAAACCTATGAAGTCTGCAGATGAGAAAATGAATACCCGTAAAGGCTAATAAAACTGTCCAAGGTCACAGAGATAGTACATAATGGAGACAGAATTTAAATCCAGCTCTACCTGACTCAAAAGCCCATACTCCTTTTAGAGTACCATGCTGCTTTTCAAATCCTCATCCGTCTTGCAATTATCTTCATTCTGTAGCTGAGATTATGACTATGGCAGAAAGGTCTATAACACAATCTGTTCATCATCTGAGAAACAGATACGCCATTACAGCAAGCACAACTTAAACAGCTGTGAACATTGCTAAAGCAGACACGGTCAGCCTCTGTATCTAACCATAATATCTACGTACTTTGAACAGCAATAAGGAAAAAACTACAGGTCAGTATTACCACGGATACACTTAGGACAGAATAAGAGGGTATTAAATGTCTCTATTTTGCAAGTTGGAAATGGAGATACAGTCAAATCCTTATGGTTCTCATGGGTTATGTCAGAGGCTTAAAACAGTGATACTCGATTTTGTTCCTAAACCCTGGGCTCCCAGAGATTACCAGGTTTAGAATTATAGAACTCGAAAGTTTCTTTTTTAACCCAGTAATTTGAGAGGAAGTGAAATTGAGATCAGAAAGGTCAAGTGATTTACTTACAATCACTGTAGCTGATACTAATCAAAGTGTCAGACTTGTAATAGAATATATATAGCACACATGGCTTCCTTCATCAAGAAAGTCTTGCTACCAAAACAAACAAACAAAAAAATCAGCTGAACCAAACAGCATGCTTAGGGACATAACTGATGTAACTGATGGACATTCTGTGCATGCTCCTTAGGTAACACTGTCCAGCCATAAGCAGCTTGCCAGCTGGCATTCCGTGGGTCATATTTTGAGTCGTACTGACTATAGCTACCTAGTTTACAAAGCCAAGATTGGAAATTAGTTTCCAGGTATCCAAATTTATGTGTGTTCAATTAGACTAGCGTTTCCTACCGCGCTCCATGGAACGGTATTCCTGTTAGGATGTTAGGTAATCAGTGTTCCATGCTTTCAGTAAGTTTGGAAAACATGATTCGAACATATTTATTTTTTTCTTCTTTATACTACTAAATTTATCGGTGGTTTTATTATGTTAATGTGCTCCATGATACTCAGAATGGAATAGACTGTATATTACTCTCCAAACTTAGTTGCACGCTTAGCATAACTGAGCAAGTGATCCAATGAATGCAGTCTGGAAACCCAAGTCCACGAGCTAACTCGCATTTAGGATTAAATGCTACACTCCCCAGGTAGGTTTCCAACCTTTTTTTTTTTTCCCCCTGTCCTTGAAGAAAAGCCTAAACAACAGAGAGCTCTGTAACACAAATAGTTCACATAAGCCCAGGGGCAAGATAAAAATGCCAGCAAAAAAACCAAACAAACGGAATGAGCTCGGATAGCCCGAGGTAGATAGTTTTCTCCTTTTATGTGCAAAGGGCGGCTCCTTGTTGAGTGAATTGAGTCTACTCTATAGCAGGCACTTTGGTAGAAGACAGACATAAACCAAAACACCCTGTCACAGTCCTTGAAAAGGCTATCAATGACAGCTACAGAAGTTCTAAACACAGGACAATCAGGGTGACAACGGGGATGAATGGAGACTTGGGGAGCGTTAAGTGACTTACCTTGAATTCGAGTGTGCATAGCAAAATTATTGTTGGATTGCATAATCTGTTGAAGGGCAGATTTGGTGGGGTTGAACAAATTTGTGGAAAGATGACATTCCCTGAGCCTCCCCCCAGTTGTGCCGTTAGAAACGGGCCTTCTAAATGGGGAGACAGATGATGAAACAGATTATAATACACAGAGGAGTGATCTAAACAAAGAACGACATATTGTGCTCAGGCAGACAGAAAAGGGAATATTTTAATCTATATCCATAATAGAAAAAAACTTTAAATTGCTGTTAGACAGCCATGCTGAAAAAAGAAATTGCAGTATTGTCACTTGTTGTCCTAGTGAAGGAGACACTGTATAACAGACTCTTTGATAATAAAAATAATAATGTACTGGACAGATGTTCCCTCTGCTTCCTTTCGAAACCTTTTGTTATCAGAACTGGACTGGGAACCGAAAAATGTAGGTTCTTGCACTACCTGTCACCTGTCAACCAAATGGCCTTGGATAAATCCCTTAATATCTATGAGACTCAGTTTCTTCATCCATTAAATGGGAGAGTTAAACTAAAGTATCACTAAAGTCCCTCTCGGCTCTGAAATAATGTGATTTTATAAAATTCTTCATGCCTCTTAGTTATTCCGAGTAGTGGTTAAACGCTCAGGCTCTGGGTTTAAGTCCCAGCTTTGCCACTTATTGTTTGTATGACTTTGAACAAATTAAATACCCTCTCTGGGTCTTAAAACTCCCTAACCTATAAAACAGAGATCATAAAAATAATACCTACTCCATAGGTTTTGGAGAAGATTAAGTGAAGTAATGCATTTAAAGTACTTACCTTAGTTGTTAGCACCTACTTATAGCTCAGTACATGGTAGAAGTTATCGACACTATTTTTTTTAAGTTTCATACAGTTCCCATTATAAAAACTGGTATAAAGGTGCTGAACAGGGCACATCCCAGGTCTATGTTCCATTGTGAACTTTATTTTGATTTCTTAGGGCTATTTCTATGCAAAATCTTATCTGTTCAACAAATAATGTAGCACTTATTAAGTGCTGGACACTCTTTTAAACACTTGAAAAATATTAACTCAATCTTCCCACAATCCTCTGCGTTAGGTACTCTATTACCGTCTCACTTTATAGATGAGGAAACAGGCACAGCAAGGGTAAGTGCCACGTCCCAGAGCACTGCCAGCAGCTAGTATGTGCCACAGATGGGATCTGGACCCAGGCAATCGGCTCCACAAGCCTTGCTCTTAACCACGCGCTACATTGCTAGCCTTAGAGTGTGTCGCTTTTCTCTGACTTACCCCTCCCTTCTAGAATGGTTCAGTGTTCTCCTCAAACAGTCCAAGGTGACTCGCTCATTCACACTCCTGTGCTTTCCACCCCAACTCCTAACCCATCAGGTGGCCTCTCCCACGTCCTATGCTTTTTTGATCCTTCAAGACTTGTGATTTTCTCCCCTACAAAGTTGTCACTTTTCCCATTCTCTCGCTATGGTTCCCCCTGTCTCAGTGTATTCCATTTGCAGGCAGAGGGGTCAGGGTTACATGTCCTGACACCTTGCATGACTGACTGCTCCTGCCGCACTCAACTATAATGACCCCAGAGCAGGGTCCATAGCTTCCTTCTGCATTTGCTTCTCATGGTTTGCTGTTTTGAAACAACCCTAAAAAATTCCTTATGCCTCGAAACATGAGGACACCCAGCATTTATTTGATCTCATTTTTCCCCCTAAGCAAATTTGGGAACAATGGAAAACAGTCTTCTCATTTGACAAAAGCTGGTCTAGAGTGACATCTGGTGGCTATTTTTAAGAGGTTCACAAATATTCACTGTGTTCCTTAGAGGTAAGGTTTGTCCCTTGAAAGAAATGTGAATTATCCGTCAAAGCATATGGCACAACTGGGCTACCCACCAAGACAGCGGGAAGAATCAGGTGAGATCGGGTGAGCAGAAACCCCTCTAGCCCTCGTAAGTCATATAGGTTTGGGGCACCTGGAGCACCTGGAGTACTTCCCCTCAGGAGGAGATGGCGGGTGCTGAGGCCTGAGTTTAGAGACAGAAGCTGAAGCCCCCACATTCCAGTCCTCGCTGTCCGGTCCTAAAGAACGGGCAAGCCCCTGTCCCCCTGTGGGTCTCACTTATCTATTTTCTTTTTTATAACATTGAGATGAAATTTGACCTCTAAGTACTTTCCTCTACAAAACAGAGTATTATCCACAAATAAAAATATACGGTGTCCTCTAAATTCCCAGTGCCAAGTAAAGTTGGTAGTTGTAATCTCCCCTTTAAACACCACCTCTCTGACACCAGTATTTAACAAAATGAACCAAAACCAAGAAGTTAAAAGTACTTTCTTAAAAGTGGTCACGATAGTACCACTCATTTCTACGTTACTGCACACTCTCAGACGCGGGAGCTGAGAAGGGATGGACAGCAACGAGTCATGGACTGCACGTTCTGGCCCAGGATGCTTCTGGGAAGAAGGTGGGGACCACGCAAAAGCCCCCAGGGAAACAGCACCTAGCCGAGGGCGTCAGCGTTGGATTACAAACCACGCCTGCCCTCATCTCGCTGCCCCTCCCTTTTCTCACTGCTCTCCTCCCTGCCGTCCTGTGGGATCCAGGAGCAGCTGTGTAAGTGGAGGATAAAGAGTAGAAAGACATATGAAAAAGTGGCAAAGCTAACCCACCCTATCCCAGCTCCTCCCCTCCACTAGAGGCATCCCAGACCGAATCAGGATCAAATCGGAGAGGGGTAAAGCCTAAAACTGGAAGAATTGATGCTCTGATATTAGATTGAATAAATTTTTTTGTGCTGGGAAAACAAGACTTTCTTTTTTATTATTGAAAGTGACAGCAAAAGCTACGAAACATACTTGTATCGTTTTGGCATCGTCAGGGACCTAGAAATGAGGTCTGACGTAGTACAGAGGGATGGTGATGGCGAAAAAGAATAAAGTAGCTTCCTGTTTGAGGCTTACCCAATCTGGCTTGTTCCATAAACCTTACTTACTATTTTGGAGTGAACAGAATTGTCCATTTGAAAGATGAGTAAACGTAGGAAAGAACCCAGCTCAAAACTTCTAAAAGAATGGAAGAGACATGGAATACAAAATAGTAAAGAAAACAGTATGCTACAACTGCTTTTCTCTGTCAAGGAAATTAAACAAAACATGAATGCTCTGAGACAGGAAATAAATCCGTAACACGCAGTGAAAAGACAACGAGCAGCATCAAGGAATGCTGGCATTATGTAAATTCTATAAAAAGATGAGGAAGCTACCCAAAGCAGAATTGGCATTCATGAAAAATAACGAGTCAGTGACATGAGGGCAGGTTTGAGAAAAATCATATAATGCTTAAGTTAAAAAATAAATAAATAAATAAGAGAAAGAAGATTAGAGAAAATATAATAAATATTTGGGAGGAGAGCATAGAGGACCATTACATTAATAACTGCTCTCCCTGAAGAAGAGAATAAAATAATTACAACAGAAATAATTACTCAGATATATATAATTGGAAGAATATAATTTGGAAATGAAGGAAGTTGTTTATCTGAAGGTTCTGTTTTCCAGGAAAATTTAATAAATATTGTCACGAATGTATTCGGATTGTTATACTTCAAAATTAAGAATACCTTACAAAAATGAGGTATCGGAGTGGTGACTGAAAGAGGAAAAAAAAGATGTATTAGGCTCTGACTTCTCGGTTTACATGCAGGCAGCTAACAGAGCTACGCCTATACCGTTAGACAGGGGACGGACTATTCGTAGATCGCTGCACCCAACAAATGAAGAATATGCATTTACATACTGACCCTGTCCTTCTCCCCTGAACTCCAAACCCATTCAAGCGCCTGCCCTTTAGCTCCGGATGATGACCTAACGGACAACTCAGAAGTAAAACTTCCAAAACCAAACTCCCACTCTTCCCCTGAGAATTAGGTCCAAGTTTCTCCATTTAAGTTAACGAAAAATGCATTTTCTAGTTACTCAGACGAAAATGGTGGTTATATTTGACGCCGCCCCCCACCCCACGTATGTACGCACGCGCGCACGCGCGCGTCTCCCTCTGTTTGGAAAACCCGCTGGCTCTGCTTTGAAAATACAGCCTAAACTGAACTTCTCTGAGCGCCACCTCTGCCACCGCTGTCTCCGTGTCACTTTCATGTCTCAGTGGGATTATTAAAACAGCTTCCTTCGGTCTGTTTTTGCCTTTGCCTCCTAGTTGATTTTGCTTAGGGTGATCCTGTGTTTTACTCTCTAACACAGCACGTTTCGAATGTGAAAGGGGCCAGGAGAGCAGGCATAAACTCGGACTGTCCTGTACAAGCCAGGTCATATGGTCATCCTACTTAATCTCAACACGCCAGTCAAGAAGTCTTTTTAAAACAAAAGGCAGCTCTAATGTTCCTCTGTTCAGAGGTTTCTCAGCTCACCTGGAGAAGGCAAGGTCCTTCCACCGCCTGCGAAACTTGCCATGATCCGGCTCCCTGAGGCCTCTGACCACATCTCTTCCTCTTCTCCTTATTCCCTGTTCCAGCCCCAAGATTCTGCTTTTTCTAGAAAGTGCCAGGCACATCGTTCCTTCTACCGGGAAGGCTTCTGTCTCCTGCACTGCATCTATATAATTTATCTTTTTCTATTTCTTCCCATCTTGGCTCAAAAGTCGCCTTCTCAGCAGATTCTTCTCTGACAATCCTATTTAAAATTTCAATCTCCTTCCCCAGCCTCCCACGTCCCTTTCCTTGCTCTTTGTTATAGCACTGAGAAGCTTCGCGTAGTCCATACGACTTATTTATCATGCTTTATTGTCTGTCTCCTTCCATCGTCGCCCCACTTGAATGTAGATTTCATGACAGTTTTTTTTTTCCTTTTTGCTCTTTTTCTCTGACTTAGTACTCATGATACAACAGTAAATGGAAATAAGGGAAGACTAACCAAATGAGAACAAAGACTACTCTGAACTTGCTATAGGGGTCAGCCACCAACACCCGCGATTTCACAAAGCCTTAAAGGCAGCAGAGCAGCGAGAAAGCTTCGCAGTGGGAAAACGGAGAGGCTTCAGGTGTTCCTCGATTGGAGGCTGTTGGCTAATTAGAAGTGGGACATCTATGAAAGTGGTTAGGGATGTATATTTGGCTTTCTCTGGTTGGTCTTAAGTTGGGAGAGGGGACAAATATTAGGGAAACTGTCAGTTATTACTCAAGTCCTAGCCATATGGGGCCAGTTGTTACAAAAAATAGCAGTCTGACTTCCTCCAAGTTTGACTCATAGTGGGCTGGCTTCCTGGCCCAGTAATATAGACAAGAGGTTGACGTCCTTGGCAGGTTGCCGTCCTTGGCAGGTTGCCATGGGCTGTCCGTCAGAGTTGTGGTTACATACATGGTCTGGCCATTGTCTGTTTGTATGTTCAGTCTCTCAAGTACTTGGCACAGAGTAGGTGCTTAATATTTGTTGAATAAAGGAATAGAGTTCTATTTCTACACAATCTCAAAATTTGTAAAAATAAACAATACATTTGTTAAAGATAGAAACAGACATGAGGGAATATGGATAAAAATATGGTGGTAATTATTGTAAACTATAACATTTAAATAAAATAAAGTCTGAAATAAAAGGTAAAAAAACAACAAAATTTTCATATTAAAGTAGTCAACAGGCTTTTTAAATCATAAAAGTATTCATGAAAGAGGATCTCTATAATGATAAAGAACATAAAGAACAATCTACAAAAAAAGACAATCTTTGGACACTGAAAGTAATGACACCAATGAAGTAACTAACACAAAGACAATGAAGGAGAAATCTACAAAACTTAGTGAGAAACTGACTTATCTCTTACTTGACATTCCATGTAGGTAAAAACAAATTATTATTATTAAAAGGACCTTAACAGTATAGTGCATACACTGAAAAGATAAATATGTTCCTTTCAATCACCAATGTAACTTAAAAAAAGAACAACAACTGACTACCTAATATGGCACAAATAAAAACTTAAAAAAAACAAAACTATAAAGCAGGAAGAATACCAAATTTATTTTCTAATATCTTCAATAAAACTAGAAAAATAGTTAAAAGCAAAAGCCAAACAGGAAAACAGCAGCAGCAATAATACTGGCAACTCACAAAATTGTAATTGAACAACACAGAAATGCAATCTCTCTTTTAACAGCTCGTCACGAAGGAAATCAAAACTTCAAGTACGGACTTTGCTTCTAGAAATATGGTGGACTGGATTCTTTAATACGACCAGGATAACATAAGTTATAACAACTTTTTTTAGTTCATTGCTAAGCATTCAAGAAAATGCAGCATTGTTCACGATAGCTAAGACATGGAAGCAGCCTACTTGATGGATGACTGTATAAAGAAAATGTGATGCACCTATATACACACACAATGGAATATTAACTACAAAAAAAAAAAAGAGAGAGAAATCCTACCATTGGCAACAACATGGATCGACTTTGAAGGCACTAAGCTAAGAGAAGTCAGAGAAAGACAAATGCCATGTGATCTCACTTAAATGTGGAATCTAACACAAAACTGCACTCAGAGGTACAGAGAAGAGACTGGAGTTCACGGAGTGTGAGGGGGGGTAGGGGGGATGGGCAAAATGGGTGAAGGGGGTCAAAGGGTACAGACTTCCACTTATAAAACAAGTCAGGGGATGCAATGTACGGCATGGTGACTACAGTAAATAATACTGTTTTGTTTCATATTTGAAAGTTGCTAATAGTAAATCTTATAAGTTCTTATTATAAGAAAAAATGTGTGGTAACTATGTGTGGTGATGGATGTTAACTAGACTTATTGTGGTGATCAATTTGTAATATCTAAAAATATATTTAATCATTATGTTCAACTGTTATATATCAATTATATATCTCAAAAAAGAGAGAACGATGAAGCACTATTGTATATCAAGTAGAAAAAAAATCACAAGAAATGTACACCTAGGCACATTGTATGTAACTGCAAAACATTAAATCAAAGAGAAAGATTTAAAATCAGCCAGTGAGAAGAGATGAATTTCCTGCAATGAATAACAATTAGTCTGACAGTAGGCTTCTTAATATAAAAAATGGAAACCAGAGAGTAAATGTCAATCTAGAAATATGCACCCAATAAAACTATTTAAACATGTTTTCAGACAAATAATTCTTAAGAGTTTGCCACCAGCAGAACTTTAATAAAGAAATTCTTAAAGGATTTACTTCAAGATTATTAAAAAATGAAAGATGACCTAGAAAGGAGTCCTGAAATTTTTTTTTTTTAAAAAAGGAAGAAGTTGGCGAATGTGAAAATAAATATAAATATATGAAAATAATACCAATTTGTAGGCTTCAAGTGATAAATGCTATACAAAAATTACATGTAAATTGGGAGGGGAGTGATCAGAGATAAACTACTCCATAACAGTAGAGTAAGTTAATATGTTGACTAGCTTTAGATTTTTAAACACGTATAACTGTACATTGAAATAAGTAGGAACCATGAGGGTTTAACATGGAAGTCACAATTTCCTCTCTTATCCTGCTTAATGGGTGACCTTTCTCTGTTCTTGAATGTAAATTTTTGTAGTCTCCAAGACTTTTCTTGTCACTTTGAGGTAATAAAAAAATCATGCGATGTTTAAGAGACAAAACTTAGCCTCATTGCAGTAATAGTTTCCAGTCAAGTGTATTTACAAACACTTTAATTTCTATGGCAAAATGAGTTTCTTTCCCCTTAGAGAACGAGGCTAGATCCAGCTGGAGGCAGACTGCCTCGTGGTTGTGAATGAGGGGTACTAGGTGCTTTTGCTCTTTCCTTTCCAGATGGCTCCTCTTTTCCGGATTGCCAAAAATTGCTATCGAACACTGAATCCTGGCATCCTCTGCTCCTTCTTGGCTTCCAGAAAACTAGCAGCCACGCCTATCCCTTTGGGCAGAGGACTTCAGAAGAATCTCTTTCTGGGCAATCTGGTGAGTATAAGAGGAAAGCCCTACAGGTATTCACATTCTTGAGGATCCCTCCAGGAAACGGTTCCTCAATATCACCCTCCGTAAAACAGACTGTTGAACAGCACCGACCTCACATTAAAAACTTCCACTAGATATCAAGTGCCCCACGCTTCGATAAGAAAAAACAAGCAAGGATCCTAAACATCTGAGAAAATCATTTCTAGAAAAGATCAAGCTCCAAATATAAGATGCAGCTGACAGAAAGCCAAAAAGTGAGTAAAATATCCATTAAGGAAAGTATCCTATTGATATCCCCAAATACCTTCAGAATAATAGGAAATGTTTCCTTACTAAAAAATACGTAGGATGCCAAATGGGTATGTTTCTCAAAAACCAAACAGAGCTTGTACATATTAGAAAGATTAGCAGAAATTTCAGTTTCACAAATGGGTTAGAAAATAAGTTTAGAGAAACTAGGAAGTAGAGCAAAGAGACAGAGAAAATAGAAGATACATATATAGCTATAGATATCTACATATATATATTTTAAATTAGAGAACAAATCCAGGCATTCCGACATCCAAACAGGAATTCTAAAAAGAACAAAGTAAACGTAGGGAAGGACACCAGCAAAATTATTTTTAAACGAAAGTCTCAGACTCAAAGGGCATGTTGTTATAGATCAGAAATGCCACCGAATTCCCAGAACAATAGATAAACATAGACTCGTTCCAAGGCATCCCATATGACATTTTAGAACACTGCTGACAGAAAGTAAATCCTATGAGCTTCCTGAGACAGGGAGAAAAATATCACTATTAGGTTTTTAAGCTTAATACAGAAATAATTGAGCTTTGGATTCGCTCTCCCCTTCAACCTGCAAATTGGTTCCTCTCCATCTTGTGCACCTTTATAAATGGCCCTGTCATCCACCTAGCTCAAATATTTATCCCTGATTCCTATTTCCCCACTTCTAATCTATCAGGAAGTCCTTCTAACTCTTCCTCCAAAACATATCTTGCCTTCATCTCCTCTTCTCCATGTCCACTGCGGCTGCCCTAATCCTAGTGCCATCTCCCCTCACCCAGATTACGACGGCAGCCTCTTAACCGGTCTTGTTCTCCTCTTGGTCCTCTCCAACTGCGGGATATTTTAGAATGTAGGCTCATGTCACCCCTCTGATTACAACCCTTCAATTCCTTCCCATTACTCTTAAAATAAAATCCCTCTCATTTGGTGACTGTAATGAGTTAAGAGATGTTGCAGTTTATCAAGAAAAAAGATGGCCACAAGATGGCAGTAGCTCACAACTAGCTTTATTTAGGTGATGCTTTGCCAAGTTTGCATGGGGGTCTGGGAAGGCCCTCAAAGCATGAGACTTTCCAGACATTACTTCAGGGCAGGATACCAACCTGAGTGGGAAGAGGGCAAAGATACTCCCATGGGAAGGGGATCAGAAGGGACTAAATATTTAGGCGATGCTGCTCGGCTGGCTGCACTGTGGGAGTTTCCAGGTCAGTGAGCTCCAAAGAGGCACGGAGGCGTGAGGCCTTTTACAGCTCTGGGGTGTATCTTACCTATGAATAGCAGATGTTGGGTGCAGTTTTATAGGATATACGTACAAAGCAGGCAGGCTCTACATGGGAGTTAGGCTGTGTGGTTTTTAGTCCGCATTTAACACTGGCCTTCTATAAATCTAGGTATTTAGATGTTGATTTTCAGTTTGTTGCTTTTTCCATGTGTTTGTTCACTCATTCATTAGGCATTTGCTTTGTAATGAGCACCAGACTCAAACAGGAAACACAGATGTGAACGAGGCAGACAGTTTTTGCTTTCACAGTTCTTACAGTCCATTGGGCAATAAAGGTAAGTGAATCATAATAAGGTAGGTTCTATGATTAGTGTACCACGGAATGCATAGTAACATAGAGAAGGGCCACCTACTGCAAGGACAGAAGTCAGGGGTGCTTTTCAATGACAGCAAAGTCTAAGTTGAAGCTTAGTGCCAGATGCAGTGGGTAGGGGTGGCGATGGGGTACGGGGTTTGTGGAGGGTCCTATTCCAGGATTGGTTGTATAGAAGCCTGGAGTTGACAATGTATGATATGAAAGGTAAAATTCAAAGTACGGAGTGATGCAGCCTGGGGCTGGAAGGTAAGTTAAGTTCCAAACAGAAAATAACTCTTAAACTTACATGTTAAAAAAAAGAGAGAGAGAGATAATTCTGGGAACTCATCCCAAGTGTACTGAGAAGCCACTGGAGGGGTGTCAGCAGCAGAATTACATGAAAAGGATTACTCACATGTGAAAAAATGGATTGGAAGGAGGCCATATTGGAGGCAGGAAGACCTGCCTGGATATTAGTAAGCCATCAGAGCAGTTCTTAAGAACAATGATGATGAGTTAGGATAAAGGTGGTGAGATGAGTTCTCTGGAGGAATTTAAGAGAACACTGTATAGATTCAACAGAGCTTCAGATGGGTTCAAGAGAGTTTTGTAAGTTGCATCAACAGGAATCAACAGATATAAGTGATGAGGGAGAAGTATGCCAAGGATCACGAGCCTTCCACTGCTGCCCTTTTCACTGAGCTGACTCCCACAGTATTTCAGTCCAGAGTAGGTTTTTACCACCCTCCTCCACACAGCAACAGAGCTGTCCAAAGGGGACACTCTTAACACCTACCTCACAGACTAGGCAATTTAAACCAGGAAAGAGGTGTAATCAGTAGGTGAACAGTATATTACCCTTACATTTTAACGTAAATTCTTAAGTAATAGGATTCTTTAACTTCAGATATTTTAGTATGATTCAATTCTCAAAACAAAACACTGAATGTCCTAGTTCAATATAATCACATTTTAGAACTAAGACGTCCCTTAGAAGTCATGTGGTTTAATATTCTCGCTAAATAGATGAAGAGACTGATGATGCCCAGAAAGAGAATGGGACTTCTCAAGGGCTGTAAATGACAGAACGGGTCCATAATTCAGTTCCTAAATCCATTTTTCCTGTTTCATTCTGTCTAGCAGAATTCAAGAGATCATTGGCTCTGAAATCTGACTTCTGGTTTGAATACAGGCTCTTCCACTTACTAGCTTTGTAATTGAGTGACACTGATGAAAAATTCGATGTCTCAGTTTCCTCAAATTAAAATGAAGAAAGTTATAATTCCTAGTTCCTAGGAGTATTATAAAGTTTAAATGAGATAATATATGTAAAAGTAGTTAGAACAGTGACTACGTATGTAACTACACGATACAGTGTTAGTTCTCACTACCATCCTTTTTAATGCTAGCAATATCTTTTATTACTATTAACTCTCCATTAAAGTCGACTATAGAGATAGTTCAATTATTTCACTTACTCCTCCACACACTGCCTCTTTATGTCCCAGTGAATTAGAACAAATCAATAGAGATATTCTGCATGGATCTCTGTAATTCGAACTTTTTCTTCTTTTGTCCTGAATGGATCCTCTTTTCATGATGCCCTGCCCATTACCTGTTTAGATCTTCTTCACGTTTTAAGACTCATGTCAGTTCATCGTTTTTAGTGACATTTCCCTGAGCACTCTGCTCTCTGGGTTTCCTTCTCTTCTAATCTACAGTTTCATATTGAATCATCGTATTTTGCATGTTTCCAGAATTGGTCTTGTCCGCCAACAAAATTCGAAGAACTGGAGACCGTGGCCATGTGTTAGCCTTTCATTCTGTTTGTCTCAGCCCTTGCCCCACCTGCATACCCTGGAAAAGCTCTGTGTCTATATGAAGATCCCTAATTATTTTGGTGAATAAATTCAGAGATTTGAGATGTTAACGTGCTGACTGACCTTTGCTAATCTCTTTTCTCTATCATCTCTCTCCTACTTTTGGACTCCGCTGTAGTCCAAACATTCGTTCAATGCCCAAAACATTGTTTTCTTACTTAGTACAATGAATTTGGGTTTTGATTTAACTTTTTTTTTTTTTATGAAAAGTGGAGCTCTTTATTGCTTAAAAACCATATTTGCCAGAGGAAATCACATTCAACAGGTTGAGATGTATCACATCAAATGTCTTTCTTATATTTATGTAAATATATATAGCTTTTACCAAAGCATATACTATATGTATTCTGAAACAAATATGTGATAATATAGGTATTTGTATGATTATCAATACACACATGGAATGTATATTCTGTATACATAGTTTTACATTAATATCTATATCGTACATCTATACATACTTCGTCCTGTTCAGTGCTTTCATATCATATTATGTGGCTATACTACAATGTAAACTACTCCTCTCTTAAATTTGTTTCTTTTTTGTTGCTTTTACAAGCAGGGCTGCAAAGAACATCATGTGCCTGTACCTTTGTGTCTTTAGATAGAGTTTCTCAAAATAGATTCCTAGAAATAAGATAGAGTGAGGCGTATGTACATTTTAAAATCTGCTAGAAACTGTGTCATTGCTCTTCAAAACCCTGAATGCCAAAATTCTACTTTTTTAATAAGAAAATATTTATTTAATATGTATTAATATATGTTCTACAATCTTCCCTAAATTCACATCTGGATCAATCATGAGAGGTTATATGGTGGTTGTTGCTCTAGGAAAAGACATTTTCTTTATGTCCACTAGATGGCACCCATATCGCTACACTGATCTTGGGGAAACGGGTGGAAAAATTTGAAAGGCAATGAAAAGGCCTTAATATACGAGCGGCAATAGCGCACAACCTATTAGCTGTGGTGGCATCTATGTGACAGATGAGGCGATTATGAAGACCTGTGTATGGAATTTAATGCAATCAAAAATGCTCCAAGTTTCTTATAAAATTAAACATACTTTTATCATACAACGCACCAATTGTGCCCTTTGGTTTTTACTGAAATGAGTTGAAAATTTGTGTCCACGCAAAAGCCTGCACACAGATGTCTACAGCAGCTTTATTCATAATTGCCACAAATTGGAAGCCACCAAAATGTCCTTCACTAGGTGATGGATAAACTCTGGTAACATCCAGGTAATGGAATATCATTCAGTACTAAAAAGAAATGAGCTATCAAGCCATAAAGAGACACGGAGACCTAAAATGCATATTATCAAGGGAAAGAAAACAATCTAAAAAGGCTATCTAGTGTATGATTCCGAATACGTGACATTCTGGAAGAGACAGCACTATGGAGTTAGGGGAAAAGCGAGAGGAAAAGGCGAAAAGGCAGAGCACGGATGATCTTTGAGGCGGTGAAACTGCTCTGCATGATACCTAATGGTAGATGCACGTCATTATATATTTGTCCAAACCCACATAACGTATAACACTGTGGGCGAACCCCTGACGCACACTGTGGACTTTGGGTGACGATGATGTGTCACAGATTGTAACAAACGTACCACTGTGGTATGAGATGCTGGCAGCCGGGAGGCAGTGTGGGCGTTGGGGAGGGATCTATGGGAACTCCGTACATTTGCTGTGAACCTAAAATTTATCTTAAATAAAAAGTCTATTCAAAAGAAAATGCTCTAAGACATCAATTCTTTGTATCTATCTCCCCTCCGCTACCACCTACCCAAATGCTCAGACCCAGTGAGTATATCACCTCTTGACTTTTCTCACTTGCGTATCCATTAGGAAATCCCACAGACCCTACTTTCAAACATACGCTGAATCTGGCCGCTTCTCATCAAATCCCCTGCCTCCACCCTAGACTAGGTCATCGCCGTGTCTCAACTGAATTAATGCAATAGCCTCCAAACCGGCCCCTCTGCTTCCACTCTCCTGCTTCAGCCCATTCACAGAAGGGGAGTCAGGACAAATCCCATTAGAACAAAAAAAGGCATCATATCACTCTCCATATTAACCCCCTCCACTGGCCTCAAACTGTAAATAGATAATAGCCGAACTCTTCACCACATGGCCTAAAAGTCCCAAATGGTCTGCCTCTCTAAACCCCTTCTCGTGGTCTCTCTAGGCTTACTGGCCTCCTTCCATAACTAATTTATTTCCTTTGGGGTCTTTGCACATATTCATTCTCCTGCCTGTTGCACACGCTCACGTGACCAATCTTTCTCATGATTCAAGCCTTGGCCAATTTCACCTCCCTACAGAGGCTTATCTCATCACTCTAAGGTGTCTCCAGCATTGATTCTCCATCTTATCCCTCTGGGCATTTGCTTTTGTAGATTTATAACCATCTGATATTATACTTCATATGTCTATTATCTGATTCCTCATAGTCAAATATCTAATCCAGGTATGTGGACAGACTCTAAGGGGTCTGCCCTAATGCCCATCTTCTGGTATTCACATCCTTATGTAATCCCCTCCCCTTGATGTGGGTTGAAACTTTTCCTATTAGAATATAATAAAATAGGTTTAATTTGTTCTTGATTACATAAGATTGTAATGTGTCTCTTGCTAGCACTCTCTCTTCCTTGCTGGCTTTGAGGACACAAGCTTCCATGTTATAAGATGCTCTTTGGAGAGTGTCACGTGATGAAGATGGCTTCTGGCCAACAGCCAGCAAGAAACTGAGGCCCTCAGTCTGGTAGCCTGCAAGGAATTGGATGTGGTCAACACTCTCATGAGCTTGGAAGTATAGTCTTACCCAGCTGGGCTTTCAGATGAGATGGACTGAACGGTGAGATGTGGGATGAGTATTGACAAGTTCAGGGCTCCAAAGACATGTATATATGTTAGGGGGAAATGATCCTCATCCTCAAGGACCTGGGACTTTTCTGGTATTTTCTGAAGAAACGACAGTTAAACTAAGTCGAATGATTTAACCAGGCAGAAGGGTCACTTGACAAAATATGCAAAGTCAGCCGCATTTTTCTCTACATCTTCTTTTACATTAATATCAGGGTTTTAAAAACATTTGTGTAGCGTTTCACCTACTATTCAGATCTCAGTTTGTAAATATCATTCTCCATTCCTTTTGGTGTTAATTCCAGGTTGGGTTAGAAAAAGGGCAAGACGAGCCCAGGACGGCTTGTGCTAGGAAGTAAGGAAGCAGTCGAGCATGTGCAAGAACAGAGGGGACAGCCAGAAGGCGTTTCATTGACCAAATTTGCGGCAACTTGAGCTTTAATAAGAGGAAAGTAATGGCAATAATGAAAACGCTTTAGATTAAAAGAAAAAAAATCTTGGGTCCATAATGGTACCCAGGAAAGAGAAAGGAAAAAAAAATAAAGTTCTCCTTTTTAAAGGACTGCCAGATAATCAATGTGTGTTGGGGGGGGGGGAGGAAAATTACCATGTTCTACCTCTACTGTAGTAAGAATTCAGCAAGTTCATCAGTGAGTATATAAAATGTTTGTGTCAAAATACATTTGGGGACAAAATGTTCACACGGTCTTAAAGCATCACCCTATGAGGACTTGATATAACCATACAGAATATACCCTTACAACAGAGATAACTAACAGTCACCAACTTAATCAAGTGATCAAACTTAGTACGATCAAAACTTATTATCTGCCTCCTGAAATCTTCAAAAAGTCAATTACTAAAAAAATAAAATATTTAGTTTTGTTCAGGATTATAAGAAACCAAAAGACACAACAATCCAAGGCAATACATTAACTTTGATTGAATCCTGAATTGAAAATGTGTAACAATAAATTTGAAATTTGAATATATATATATATATAATATATATATATTATATATATATATATAAAAACATTAGATAACATTACGGAACTATTGTTAACCTTTAGTTGTGTTACACTGAAACATGTACTTATTTTTAGGTGATGCATGCAAAAGAATTTAAGAATGGAGGGTACAATGTACAAAACTTTCTAAGTTTTATTTATTAATGACTGGCAAGCCTAGGAGTAGGGTATCTGGGTACAGAGTGAACTACTGTTTCAACTTTTCTGCAGGTTTGAAATTTAAGGAGAAAATCAAGGGAAACTGAATTTAAAAAAATGAAACAAACTAAAAACTTTCCACAGGGAGGGAGGAGGAAGGGAGAGAGGCAGAGACATCTGTTTTGAACCTCACAAGGACTCCAAGCTGAAGGGCACACTGTCACCACATCTATTCCAGAAATGAAGAAGCAAAACACCCAACTCCAGATAACACCGCCTGGAAGGAATACAGCCATGACTCAAAATGGGGGTTACACTACTTCTCTCTATCTTAAGTATCTAAGCTGACATTTACATGTTGGTAAAGTTCATTTTGTCATTCCTCTCCCCTCTAATTTTTCTATGTGAAAAATATAGGCACAAAAGAAAGTGAGTAGATGAATGAGGATAGAGTAAAAGTCAACAAAATCATACAAAGTTCGATAATAGACTCTTCAGACGTGTATACTTAGCAAATCCCTGAACAGCAGATACAGAGAGATGCTTCCGACCCCTCAGTAAGGTAATGGTGTGTTACTGTCTATGTAGTGCTTCCGTGGTGGCCACGGAGACGTCTCCAAAAGGGATGGAAAAACTGACCACTTACGACGTTCATCTTCTTCTGTATCTGTGAATCTACAGTGGTTACCTGGGAGAATTTATACAATTTAGGATGGATTCCTTTCCTTGTCTGTGAGTGTTGTGAAGGACAATGCCCTGCTCCATACACAATATTAAAGTGAGCACCAGACATGAACTTAGAAAGCCTGGATACAAGTCATCACACCCACGTAGCCCTAAATGAGTCGCTGTCCTTGCCTGGGCTGTAAGAGGAGGAGGTGGGAGGTGTCAATCTCAGATTCTCTGCAGCGCTAACATCCTACACATCTGAACCGCTAAGATGCCTCTTAGTCTTCTTTCTGATCCTGGCCAACTCAATTCGGCTCACGTATTGGTCTGACCTGATTTCTATTTCTCCACTGTATATTTAAATAAATTACCCATTAGTGTTAACTTACCATTTAAATAGGTTTTATTATAACACAGCTAATTTTTTTGAGCTGAAGTTAACTCAAAGTCCACTAGATGGTAATCTTGTCCACTTTTCTTCCAAGACCTCCAGGATTGCAACCCCTCTTTGCGACATTGCCAGGACACGCACTGTGAGTCAGACACAGAGGGCTCAGCTTCTGCCTTCGCGGATTGCGCCATGCAAGAACCCCTCTGAGAACTCAGTGCCATCCACTCAAATCAATAATCAGTACTTATATAAATTTTCTCTTTATATTCAAGGTATGGCACTGTCCTTCGAATTACGATGAACATTGAAATAAGAATTGCCATTGCAAAAGAAAAAAACCAGTAGGGAAATCTAGGCTCCTGGATGTACTTCTTTAATTTCCGTTCATAATGACTTGCTGGTGAACTCTGAAAAGAATCACCACCCGTTCTCTCTTTACCTAGGCTGGAGGACAGAGAGGAAAACAGCACCGAGGAGCCAGTGAAAAGAACATTTGAGTTGAGGAGCTGAGGTTACGAGCCCCGGCCCTGGACAGAACAGGAGCACCTCTCACTCTGCCACTGACTACGAGAGCTTGGGCGACTTTAACCTCTGCGAACTACAGCATCTTTCTCTGTAAAATGGAGATAATTAGATACCTAACTTATAGGGGTTTTATGAGAATTAACTAAGATAACATAAGTAAAGCTCTTAGAATAATGTCTGGAAAAAATAATTATTCAATAAATAGTAGTACTGCTGTTGGTACTGCTGCTGTTGTTAACAGTAGGTTTTTGTTTTGTTTTGTTTTCAAAATAAGTTTAATAATTATAACCATTCTTGTTGCTAATTATATAGTATTACTATTGGCCTATTAAGTATTAAATAGTACTATGATAATAATTCTTTCACACCAGCTAGCTCACCTGAACCTAAGAACCCTATGCAATAAATATCACATTCTTCACACCTGAAGATAAACTAAAGCTCAGAAAAGTTTAGTAACTTGACCTAGTCACACAGCTTTAGGAGGCAGAGCCAGAATTTCAATATAGGCTCCCTGAGCGTAGAGCCAGGACATTATAGACTGCAACTAAATGACAGGCTACGAGCCTACGACGCGGAGAAGACAACTAGCATGACCTCCGTTTTACAGTCCTACAGAGTTTCAGAGGCTCGCCAAGGTAACACAGAGTTGCCTGGTACTAGAAATCAAGTCCCCCCACGCTTAACCTAGTGTCTTTTGTCTTACACCAGCATTGTTTAAAGTGTGCAAACTGACTGGACTATGGAACCTTTTTTGCAAACAGTATCTTGCATGCTCAGTGTCCTCTGGAAAACAACTGAGAGACAGTTCCTTAAGCTGATAACATTTCTTAAAGCGATACTGAATTTTCATCGATGCAACTGACATGCTGACCACCACAGAGTTCTGGGGTGATTATTGCTGACATTGGTGGTCATTCACAGAACTAGAAATAGGATGGTGATCATATTATGTCCAGTCTCTTTGGATACAGCCTAGGAAGGAAGACAGAAAGCAATATGAAGAACACTGATGGAAAATAAATCTCAGGAGAGCAAAGCCAGTGAAAATAGTGTGTTGGATAAGGGTGGAGAATTGGTATTGAATATTTTAAAATTCATTTCCAAGGTACTAAATCATTAAATCACAAATGCTAAGACCAGGAAATCGGCTCAATTTATTCTCTCACAGAAGACGTTTCCTCCCAGTAAGCCAGAAAGATGCCGGTCCACATTTTCTTTAAAATGCCGGGAATCAGATTTGTCAAGTTATATGAATATCAAAAATATTTCATAGTCCAATTTCTACAACCAGGAAGTGCGCTTGGATCTCATCTAAATGTCCTTGCTTGGGTTTTTGAGTCTTTGGTGAAAATAGGAAACATTTCACAGTCCCTTCATTATGCTTTTACTCCTACATATGTATTCTCCCCATTTATCCCTCTGAACTTTTCCACTCCTTTCGTTCGCTTGTGTAATTTTAACATAAACATCTTCATGTCATCTGGTCTTCGCTCTCATATTCAATCAACAGCTATCGGAAGTAACTGCAGGCGACTGCAATCTTTACTGGTATTCCTCAGTAACAACATATAAAGAGCTTCCTAAAACTTTCTTTCCCGTCTTCACCATTTTCCTTAAATCCGCACGTGCTCCAAAGCCTCTCTTCTGTCCCAGATCAACTTCCAGCCTCATTAAATTCTTACCTGAATCAAGCCCCCTCATGAGTCTCTCCTCTCTTGCCCCCTTTCCTTGCATTCCCAGAGTGTTTCTTCTACCCCTGATGGGGTTTTCCCTCTCCTATTCATTCTTTATCTCCTCCTGCTTCTTGTGCCACATCCATCTCCTTTCCCCCAAACTGATTCCTCGGATCTGAGGAAAAGCTCAGACACAGAGCTACGAAAGACAAAATTCTGTAACAGGGGAGAGACTGTTGAAAACATTTTCTTCTATTGCTACCATATTAGGTAACAAAGAAAGGACAGAGACCCTGATGGACTTGGCTTGACAGCCTTTATGTCTCTTTGAACTGAAAGAGTTAACGTTAACTTGAAAATGCTTCCTCTTTCCATCTCCCCTTCTCTAATCTGAGTGTACGTATCCATCAACCTTTCTCTTATCCTTTCTCGTTCTCATCTTCTCTCCTACCTCCACTCGTCTGTGGCTTTTTAACTCCATTCGCTTTACCAGCCTCCCAATATTCTCTCTGTTTTGCTTATTCTTTAGGTTTGCCGGTGGTTCCCAAAGACACGGGGGAGGAGTGTTCAAGGCCCTGAGAAAGTGAGAGATTGATGGCCCGTTCTCAAAATGAGAAAGGAAGAAGGGAGGTGTGTGTGTGTGGGTGGGGAGGGGGTGGGCGGTTAAATAGAACTAAGGCAACCTTCAGCATGCGGAAACATGGCTTGTATTTTCATTGTTTCTGGAATGCAGAAAATTTTCTGAACAGCAAGAGAATATTTTCTCAACAATCCACGCTTTTTGCTAAGAAAATTAGCCCTTGAGACTTGAAGCAAATGGGCTTACAAGACACAGTCTGGGTATCAAAATCCATTCCATCCCATCCTGAGCAGTTGCCTAGTAACGTCTAAATGAGTATTATCAGCTGTACTTTAAATCCAATCGGTCTCGGACCCACCTTCACAGCCTTATAATTCTTCTCCTAGGAAATTTAGACCTTGGTCCAGCAGCAAGTCTGATCCAGTTATTAATAGCTTTCTTTGCCAGTAAGATGATAAAAAATGCTCACACGGTGCAGAGTCCTAATCATCTCAAGGAGATAAGGGGTAGATTTAAGCAATACCTCCAAACTATCATTTAAACTGAGCTGGCAGCTTCACCTAAGGCAACTCCCCTTTGAGGATTTACATAGAAAACAGCTTTACATAAAACAACTTGATAAAAGAGAATATAGTGACTGATTATTCTTACCTCATATTTTACTGATGAGGAAAGTGAGGTTCCAACAGGAAAAGTGATGTGTTCAGTAGCACACAAAATGAAGGCAGCAATGGCAGTAGAGCACGATACGGTCTCTTGTTCCGGTCCTCTTTCCACTGTATGTTTTTTCCAAACCACGTCCTTAGCTTACTAGGGAGTGTTCTGTGAGGAAGGCAAAAAATGAAAACAGGTTTCTTGATCAAAGGAGTTTAGGAAGTGTGAGAAAAAAAGCAAAAGATATGGCTCTACTTCTAGATGTCTCAGAATTTTCAATATGCTACTTACACACTGTGAATCTCTTGATGGGAATCTATCAGGTCTGTTCGTCACACTTATTTGGCCACAGAACAACCCTCTGTACATATATGTGTACGCGCACATACACACACACTTAAAATAACATCTTGAACCAGTAGTCCATGAAGTGGGCTTCTGAGCTAGTTATGCAACACATGTTACTCTTTATGATGAAACTGACTAAATCTACCAGCCGTTTTGACCTTGTCATCCCAGAAGTTGATCCAAACACTGCATAAGATCTGGTCGCCTGAGCAGTGGTTGGTGTGGTACCTACAGAAACATGATGTGATCTCTGCAGCTCCACTGTAACCTCCTTTCTAAGCCACCATCTTCGCTAGGCTGATTTTTTTTCTCTTGACTGATTTTTCTTCCTGCAATCTAAGTGGTTTTCCTGTTTTTACTTTTATTCCGACTTGTTAAACATTAAAAAATGTAAACCAGAACAGGTTATTCCCCTTTAAACTACTTCTCACTATGACTTCCTGAGATTGTCACCGGGACTCTGAGGTTGGATGATCAAACTCCTGCATCCTTTCAGACCTCATCTCCTACCACCACCCTTCCCTGTGTTCACAACGCCAAATCGACTCATCTCTTCCTCCTTGAACATGACGAGCCTATTCTAGCACGAGGACTTCTGCCCCTGCTGGTGTCTGTCTACACTCTGTCCCCATATCATCATATGGCTGGCTGGTTCTTTTCCTTGAGGTCTCTGTTTAGATGTCACCTTCCTAGAACTTTTTTTTTCCCCTAATCCAATCTCTATTGAGTGTGCTATTTAATTTTCTTCAAAGCACATAATATTATCTGAAATTATTTTTGTTAACTGTTCATCATCTGTCTCTTCTATAAGGGCCTCAACTGTGTTCTTTATCACTGAAGCATCATTGCTTAGGATAGTATCTGGCACACAGTAGGCAGTTGATATATACCTGTTAAATAAACAAATGAATACAATGATAACTCTTTACCCTTCAGCGTTCTCAGAACAAGGGCACCTTGCCAAGGTTAAACACAGCATATTATATTAACACAGAGTAAAAAATATGTATATTAATATACATTTATTGGGTGTGAGACAATTACATATGAAAGGTAAGTAAGGTTTTGCTAAAATCCAAAATATTTTTCTTCTCAAAGATAACAATTATTATTTTAAGAATATCTCAGTTAAAAAGTTATAACATATTAGCTTATAAGCTAAGACCATGAAAAATAATTCACAGAGCACTGCGCTGTGACTGAGGTCTACATCCTCACATAACACTCACTTTGTGTGACCTTAGGGAAGTCATCTCTTTGCTCTAAGCCTCAATTACCTTATTTGTAAAATAAAAAATTGGACTAAATTATAGTTTAGACCCACTAAAGCCTTTGCACCCTGATTGCCGAAGTCAGAGGATTATGAATAGGCTGAAATACAAGGTTCAATCTTTTCTAATTTTCAGTGATCTATTCTATGTTTTTGTGTTCAGGAAGGAAATTTCCATTTCATCAGATTCGCAACATAAACCTAGAAATTCCTAAGCTAAAATAGAGAACAATAATTACATAATAGATCTTTTTTCATTAATTCCAATAATTACTGAGTACCTAAAATGAGGCACTGTTCTGCCCTGATAGAGCTTTCATTATGCCAGTTGATGAGACAGACAGTAAATAAAATACATAAATAATATATGTAATAAATAATGTTAGGTGCTGAGGATATAGAGTATGGAGAGAGAATACAAATCATTCTGGGCAGGATTAAAATTTTAAATAGGAAGCCAAGGAAGATTTCACTGAGATGGTGATGGCTGAGTAAAGATCTAAAAGCACTGAGAGAGGGAGCCATGCAGGCATTGTGGGGGAGAACAGTCTACACAGAGGAAACAGCAGGTATATGTGCCTTAAGCCTGGAACTAACCTGGTATGTTCAATGAACATAGAGCTCGCCACTGTGGCTAAAATAAGCAGAATGAGTGAGGGAAAGAGTAAGTAGGAGATGAGCTGGGGGAGGTACTGGGAGCCTAGCAGTCATGATAAAGACGTGGGCTTTTACTCTGGATGAGGTACACAGCTATTGGAACATTTCTAGTAGAGACTGTATTGTCATGGAACCAATTTGTCTGTTGTAATGAAAAGTGTGTGTGTGTGTGCGTGCGCACGGGCGCTCTCAAGGCAAGGTGGGGAGAGTCTAATTAGAGGTTATTGTGACAATTCAGGAAAGAGATACTAGAGACATTATCCAAAGTGGTTGCAGAAAAACAAGATAGAAAATAGCCCAATTCAACAAATGAACAGGACAAAAAACAGACTCATGGACATAGACAATAGACCAGTGGTTACCAGAGGGTACGGGGGAGGGTGGGGAGAGGTAGACGGGGTAAAGGGGGTCTAATATGTGGCAGACAGAAAGAAATCTAACCATGGAACGTGAACACAACAGTGTGCGTGAGTGCGTGGTGGTGTGTGTGTGTGTGTGTGACTGACTGGTCAAAAAAAAAAAAAAAAGGAAAGAAAAAAAGAATATGGCCTAATTCCAGATAGAGATGGTACAGATGTCAGGATCTGCTAAGGAATATGACGTGGGGTGGAAAGAGAGAGGTTTTTTTGTTTTGCTTTTGTTTTTGTTTTGAGTTAGAGAGTTTTATCTTTAGTGACCCCTTGCTCATTCCCCGCTAGGGTAGAGATGTTATGATCAAATATTCCCTTCTATCCTAAGTCATCACCTTACCTAATCAGAGCTGTAAGATTCTGAAGCTGAAGAGAACCATAAAATGTGATCTGGGCTCATTTGCAGAAATTCTATGGAAGTGACGAGTTTCCTAAAAAATCCCAAGACTCCTATTTTATGCTTCCAATATGCTATGAACTTCAGCTTCTATGCCTCTGGGTCATATCATGTCCGCAAGTCATCTTTCCTGCCTTGTATTTACGATCTTCAGTTCAGCAAACCAAAGCATTACAGGCCTAGCTCCTTGAGGGCAAAGGCAATACTTTTCTACTTTAGAAAATAGACACATATCTATATTCTGCATGCCAGAGTATATATAAACATACACACATATATGTATATATGTATATGTGTGTGTATAAATAAATATATATATTTAATAAATAAATAATATATATTTAATAAATATATAAATAAAACATATCTATTTAATAAATAAATATATATTTAATAAATATATAAATAAAATATATCTATTTAATAAATAAATATATATTTAATAAATAAATATATATATATATATATATATATCTCCAGCCCTTTCTGACCCAATATAACAATGGTATTTCTAGAAAAAAAAAATGCATGAATACTACAAAAAAGAAAGAAAGAAAGAAAGAAAGAGAAAGAAAGAGAAAGAGAGAAAGAAAGAGAAAAGATGGAAGAAAGATAGAAAGAAAGAGTTGTTGTTATAAAAGAGAAAGCATATAGAAAGAGAGAAAGAAAGAAAGAGAAAGAAAGAAAGAAAAAGAAAGAAAAAGAAAGAAAAAGAAAGAAAAAGCAAGAAAAAGCAAGAAAGAAAGCAAGCAAGAAAGCAAGAAAGAAAGAAAAAGAAAGAAAATTTACACATGACCCCAGAATAATGGTTCCCAAACCTGATGGGTTATGAGAATCAACAAGGTATTCTGTTAAGAATGTAAAGCTGTACCTCTTGACTTGATGAATTAGACTCTCTGGCAGCAGGGCCCAAGAATATGCCTTTATGATACATTCCCCTGGTGATTCTGATGTTCCTCCAGGTTTAGGAGCCACCAGCCAAGCAGCTCTGTGTTTATGGATCACTGCTAAGAGTGCTGCTCCAGTGAGAGCAATGACCTGCACTAGTCTCACACTGCTGGCTGTTTTGGTCAAGAAGGTATTATAATACTTGTTCTAATCATAGCCCCCTTTAAGGCTCCATTCACACCAATCTGGTTCTGGAACCAAATTTAAATGGAAGGATATCTGTTCTCCGAAGTGCTGGACAGTAGGTTACAACGGGTCCAGGATACAGGATACAGTAAAACACAACAACAACAACAACAACAACAACAACAAACTCCCTTCTCCTTAACAGTCAGTGGACATATGGGATATTACTGGAGTGATGATAATGTTCTAAAACTTTCTGGGCAGCAGACCAATAACTAGTATCAACATATTTTCAAGATTCAACTGGGAAAATTACGGACGTGCTAAAAAAGAAGAGGGAATTGCACACCTGGCCTATGCATCCCACAGGTATCTGGAGACTATGCGTGGGAGTGAATCCGGTGTTGGATCAAGGAGGGGAGGAACAGAATATAAAGTTAGGTAAGGGGGCGATTTGTTGGTGTGGGGCAGTATTCTCTAACAAGATTTAACACCCCAGGAAGTACCTTGAGAAAAGTTTCTAGTATGTTGCTAAGGTGACCCTTGGAAGACTGAAAGAGGAAATGGCCAGCACTAAGTGACACACAGACACCAGAATTGCCTTGGCAAACTGTGAAGAATAAAATCAAAAGGCTCAGAGAAGTGGGTATGCTAGAATGTTTCTGCTATATGTCAAGAAACCTACTAGCTGATGGTGTTCCATGGAAGGGCTCAGAGGACGTCCTGTTTACCAAGGAAGTAAGAAATGCACTGGTGAGGGGGGCACCAGCATCTCTCATTGCTCACTGATGACTGGCTTCTGCCGGCTGACACTGACAGTAGGAAAGAGATCATGTTGCAGAACTGGGCTTTCTAGTAACACAGGGAGATGCTAGAATACCAAAGCCAGGTGGCAGCAACTTAAATGTCAAAAGCAGAGTGGGCCTAAAGTAATCAGCAGGAAATTTACACTGGCGGCCACAGGGGTGGGCATGGTTTGACCTGCAGGGTGCCATGGAGATGGCTAATAGAACACGGTGTTCCTGGAGACAATATAATTGGACACCCCAATGGAAGGTCATGATCTCCACCCAGTTGCCAGGCCTGAACCTTTCTCAGGCACAGAACCCGTTGACCGAAGAAGAGTCCGGGTCTGAATGAGGAACAAACTCTAAAGCATTATGGCATGTGTATACAGTGGTGATCTCAACCAGTTCTTCCCCAGAAAAACCTATAGTCACTGTCTTGGGTAACATTACCCTGGAGAAAACAGACTATCTAGTTCTTCCAAGGGCTGTTGAATACAGGGTCCAGGTTAATTGCTGGGGGCGGTATCCAGAGAACCAAAGTGCCATTATGGCCCTACGGAGTTCTAGCTCAGGTCTCTTTCACAGTGGCTCCCCTGCATGACAGACCAAATGGTAGTCATCTCCCCAGATCCCAAATGCATTATCAAAATGGACATAACTAGCAGTTGGCAGAGCCTTTACATCAATGCCTTTACCTATAGGGAAGACCAAGCAGCAGCCAGAAAATCTACTCTCCATACCTGACTAAAAATAAAAATGAAACAAATAAAAGAAAAAACAAGAGTAAGAAATAAATGAAAAACAACGTTGCACCTAGGTAGAATGGCAGGGATGAGAGCCACCCTCAAAGACACAAAGGATGCAAAAATGTTAGTCTCTATCGTAATCTCATATAATCAATCAGTCTAGCACTTGAAAAAGAATAGATGGACCATGAAAAAAAAAAAAAGCAGTGGTTTAAACAGCACATTGAACCAAGTAGATGTCCCAGAAGCACAGCCTTGGGCATGTGGAATGTGGTGGATAAATTCTCCCCATACTCATTAGGAGGGCTGTGCGCCTCACGGCCCTGATCCTACCACATAACTCTGGAAGCCGTCATCCTATGAGAATGAAGAAATGGCTTATTAAAGCCACAGCTGATGCACCACTTAGAGATGACAGCCTGAGAGGACGGGGTGCCATCCTTCAGGAGGCGCTCTACTATTAAACCAGGCTTATTCCCAACAGGTCACTTAGGGAATAACAACATCGCCTAAATTTACGATAAAATTCCATTTCTGTCTAACATGTTAAAAAGCACTTTTATAGCTATAGCATCATTCCGAATCACAGTATTTATGTGAAATTGAAAAACAAAAGTGGGGAGGGGGGCAGAATATTCTAGAAACCACAAAGTGAAAGTAGGAGCAAACCTTCTCGCCATCATTCTCAGTGACGGAGGGGAAAATCTGCGCTTCATATATCCACTACTTGAGTCTCTCTGGTTCTAGAGGTGCTGGATCCCAGAGGGGGACACTGCTGGCAGCAGATACAGTAAGAGCCATTAAATTTAAAGCTAAGGTGCCACTTGGTTACTTTAAGGTCTTGTGTCCGTAGACCGGCAGCCACTGTAAGAAATCGTCATACTATCGGAGCATTAACTCTGATACCATGAGGGGGTAGGGCTGCCGTCACTTAAGGAAAGCAGAAAGAAACATGTTTGACACCCAGACAACCTACTGGGACATCTCTTAATACCCTACCCTCCCATCCAAATTTACCTCTAAATGGAAAAGTAGAATGACTGCAGCCTGATAAGGGCATGATGGCAGGGGCTCAGACCTCTTAGAGATGAGCGTCTGAGTCATCCTAAGGCAAACCAACTATACCTGAGAAGTCCTGGCTGAGAGAGAATCATCTAGAGTGGGTGGTGGAGAGGGGTGATGGTATTGGTCACAGCCTCCAGAACAATGGTAGCAGCTCTGGATTTTACCCCACTAATGCTCCTCCTGAAAATCTGAACCCAGAATCCTGGAGAAGCTGTGGCTGGATGAAATGAACTTCATGTGAGAAGCAAGTGGTTATGAGCAACGCAAGACGTGGGCTGTAAATGACATTACAAAGCCTGGCTCGGCTACTTTACTGGGCTGGTGTGCCCAACCCCCAGACTCTATGAGGCATTGGCTGATTGCTGACTCTGACCCTCTTCTCTGGAGGACTGTCCTCAGCAGGCAAGAGCCACCTCACCCAAGAAATTGTGCACAAGTGTCTTTCTGAGGCAGCCCATAGCCAGTGGCTACAAGTGGTATGAAAGGCTGACCTCTTTGCCTCAAAGTGGGACAACTCAAGGGCAGTTTACACTCCAGAGATCCTCCACACCACCTTAGATCAGAGACTGGACTTTATCTGAGAGCACGTTCTTGCTCTCCCGAGTCTCCTTTTCTTGTAAGTTCTACTCTCTTCCTCATAATTTGACCCTAAACCCCTGTCTGAGGCTCTGTTTCTGCAAAACCCATTCTTAGACTCAGCAGTATAACCAAGGCAGAGATCTAGCAGTCTCTGCTGCAGGCCCTGGCTATAACAATGGGGCTTCAAAGGAGAAGCCATACCTTCTAAAAATAGTCCCTTACAGACCACCTCACCAGAGTCAAGCTGATCAAGACGACACACCAAGGAGAAGCGAAGTAGTGATATGTGGACCAGGCCTCACCCAGGGGCAGCCTGGGACCTAGTCATGCGTTTACATATCCTAATCTTTAGAAAACCCTGGGAGGACGAAGAGTGAGTGGGCATTTTTTGATCCTGAATCCTTCCTGTGGACACCACATTGTCTTCCCCTCTGGTCATATGCTCTAATCTGTGAGTGAAATCAAAGCATCAAGTCTCAACACAAATGCCCAGGGCTCTGCAGATTTATGGTTGATTTACTGTACAACTTCTAAATGCTCAGATTCACCCAGAGTACAACTCATTATCGCATCAATGAAATCTCTGCTAAAGAATTATGAGAACCAGTTTTCATCTTCAAAAAAACTCAATGGGGGGAATAATCACATCAAATTTCTACTCAACAATATGAAACACAATGTTCACTCCAAATTCTTTTTTTTTTTTTTTGAGGGTACATTAAACCTTGAGGACAAAAATTGCTGAAAAGCCTTAATATATAAAAATGTTTTTTCTGAATAACTTCATCGGTGTTTCTTGAATTTGAGAATCTTCTGTTTCCTATAATTCTTCCTTTCTTGATCCTAATAATGTGCTCAAACAAATCACTTAAGGAATAATCACATTGGCTATAATTCCATTAGAGCCATTCAATTTGACAAGTAAAATCACTTTTATAACTAAATCACAATATCTCTGGGAAACACAAAAGAGGGGTGTAATTAATACTCTCTTTAGAAATAAAAGAAAAGTTAGTAAGTTAAGCAGCTTGCCGGAAGTCAGATCAATCAGAGAACCCAAACTTCCTGGTTCCTATTTTCATGCTCTGGCCAGCAAGATACATTCCCTTGACCTTTTCTCTCTATTTATACCCTATTCTAGTGGCAGAATCTACAGTTGTCCTCTAGTGTTCATTTTCCTTGTCTTTAGTAATAGAACCTCTTGACTTTTCACCAACAACATGGCTGCAGAGGTGGAGGTATTTCCCATCTCCCTTAAAGCTAGGTGTAGCCACCCGAACAAGCCTGGAAACAATATGCAAAACCTCCAATCGTGTCCTTGAAGATGGAGGTGCTTTCCCTGCGTGCTCTTTCCTTGTGTCCCCACGCTGCTGGCTGGGAAGTGAGGATTATAAAAGCCCTAGAAGTTCATGTTGAGGATCATAGAGCAATGCTGCTAGCCTCAGACCACTTGCCTCTGAACTTGTGTATGCAACAAAAGGTAACTTCCAAATCACCTATGCTGCTGTGTTGAATGATCTCTTTTTCCACTACCAAATAAATTCCACCCAACCTCAGATTTTAGTCAATCAGGAGTCTCACTTTAAGGCTGAAATGAGTTCAAAGAGGGAATGAAAAGCAAGATAATTAGAAATCGTGACCCAGGAGGGGCCATTTGAAACACATGGGAATACATAACTTGAGGAAGAAAAGAAAGAGGTACCAGGGGAAATTCTCTTCGTATTTTTTATGGATCATCATGTGAGAAAATAATCACACTTGTGCCCACATATGTTAAGGAAATAAAGTAAGATAAATTTCCAGAAGCCCAATAGGAACAAATTTCAGCCTCATTACACGACAACCCAAAGATATGCAAGAATGCCCTGGGTGCTAATGAGTTCCCTGTCACTGGAGGTATGTAAGCAAAATTTGATGGGAGAGAATGTAGAACACAAGGTCAGGATTCCGACAGAACTAGGTTCTAATCCTTACTTTACCAATTATTGTTTCTTCATATTAATGAGCCAAGTCTTCATTTCTAAAATGAGGTTAATTTTAATATTTATTAAATAGAGCTGTAAGTAAAAAATGAAAATACATGTGAAAGACTTTCCAATGGAGATGCTAGATGATCCTTTTTGGTAGAGATGCTAAAATAGGGTTTAATCATAGAGAAAGAGGGAAGGATGATCAAGATAAACAGTCCCGTGATTCCGTGATTCTGAAATATTTACTTCCCTTTCAGTGATGTATAAGCACTATGCTTAATGAAAAAGCCTGGCTAACAAGTAATCAAGTCATTCCTTCCTCTGCGAGTACCAGATGTTTCAGGGATAATTAAACTGAGTAGCCCACACTCACTCCCACCTGCCACCCCACACCCACAGGAAAGCTCAGAGTACTTCGGCTTCTTCGTTAGGTGGAAGAATTATAACTTTTGGATGTCTCAGAAGTTCTTCCAAGTTCTTCCAAGACTGTTTTCCTATTCAGACTCCTATTTGGCCCAAACTTTTGAGAGAGAGAGAGGTGTTGTAAAAGGCAAAGCATATCTGTGATACAGAGAAAGCTAACACCTAGGCATCAAGAGAATGAGTTCTGGTCCAATGACTAACATTGACAGACTTTTGGATCTTGAACAAGTTTCCACCCATTTTAAATTGGTATCCAAGTTTAAAATACAAGGGAGTTGATAAAGATAATCTAAAGTCCTTCCAGGTTCAGAACATATTCTTTTAATTCAAAGAAGTAAGATGATGCATTCCTTGGAAGTCTAGATCACTCCCTTCAAGTTCAAAAGCTACTGAAGTCCAGGGTATAGGACGCAAAACAGCATCGAGATTTCAGAATACATAACAGTCATTTGACATTACCAAGTTTTGTGAGCAGACAGAAATAATCCCCTTTCACAAGAGCAATAGAGCTATGAGTCAGGATATCAGGGCCTTTAAATTTCAAAGGAGTTATATTCTAGGGTCCGGGTAGGGAGTTGTTCTTAAGGAACCAAGAGATGCCAGTGCAGAGATGACCTTTATTGGGTACTGTGGCTGGTGGCTAAGACTATGGCATCTAGAGTAATCAAATCTGAGTTTAAATCCAAGCCCTAGCACACACGTGTTTGGTGACCTTAAAGAGGTCATTTTCCAGGCCTCTCTTTGTTTCCCCGAAAAGAGCTACTCATTGCTTTTGGTTTTGTTTTTTAAAGTCAATTAAATGAGATGATGATTGTAAAATTCTTAGCACCTTGCCTGGCAATTTACCCACTGGATTTTTACCTTCTTGAGGGTAAGGACTTTGATTACCTTACTCAATGGTATTCCCAGAAGATAGTCCTTACATGGCACATAGTTGGTGCTCAAGAAACTTTTGAATAAATGATGCCACATGCCCAAAGGTCTACTGATGAAAACTTCTGACCCCTTTCTCTAATTACTCAATTCCTCTTCTTATCAGTAGATCAAGAAGGAAGAGAGTATCACTATTTTTATCATGCCCCTTTCCTTCTACATCTGTGTTTATGTAGTGTAACCATATTTATTGGATATGCATAGCCGTTGGGTCCCAATCTAGATGATGAAAATTGACATACTTCTCTTGGTCACATTCGAAGTTTCCTCCACAACTTCTCCAATACTTGTTATTACTTGTCTTGTTGATAACAACCATTCTAACAGGTGTGAGGTAGTATCTCATTGTGGTTTTGATTTGCATTTCCCTAATAGCTAGTGAGGTTGAGAATCTTTTCGTATATCTGTTGTGGTACATATATACAATGGAATACTACTCAGCCCTAAGAAAAGATGAAATATTGCCATTTGCAACAGCATGGTTGGATCTTAAGAATATCATGCTAAGCAAAATAAGACAGATGGAAAAGCCAAGAACTATATGATTTCACTCATGTATGGGACATAAAACCGAAAGCAACAAATGAGCAAGACAAACAAACAAAAATTCATAGACAAAGATAATAGTATGGTGGTTACCGTAGGGAATAGCGGGAGGAGGGGTGGAGTGAAGGCAGAAAAAGGTAAAGGGGGTCAAACACATGATGGAAGATTTGACTTTGGGTAGTGAACACACAATGCAATATCCAGATGATGTACTACAGAATTACACACCTGAAACCCATATAATTAACCAATGTCACTCCCCAATAAATTCATAAATGTTGGACCTTCCAATGAGGAAGAGAAGTTTCCTGCCTTATGACTCTGAAATTTTAGTCTTGATTTTTGGGGATTAAGTAGATTCTTCATTTTGTTTGGACACTGATAGAATTTAGCACAGGTAAAAATCAACCAGATACGGTAATATTAGAAATATACAGGCTCTCACTGCACTACCGCCCTCAAATTGGGTACAAAGAAAACTCAGTTTGTAGATATATTTTCAACCAAGTAAACCACCATTTACAAGATTTATAGGCTAGTTTACTTAGCTGGAATTTTACATAAGCCAGTTTAGACATACTTCTGCCTTGGGAATCAAGGCAATTATAACCTTAATACCAAGACTACTTTTTAAATAATCGACATTATCATTGTAATTATTTAGCCAACAAAAAGGAACAATTTCAAAGTAGCAGACTTTTATAACCAGGATATTATTAAATATGAATCCCCAAAGGATAAATTCATAGAACAATAAACAATGTGTTCTATTAAAAAATAGTAATTTGTTAACAAATTCTGCACATAAATGATGTACACTGTGCAAACCAATTTGACTTTGCTGTTATCACAATCTTTTTGCAAATAGTTTAGAAAATTTTTTCATATCCTTGTAAATATTGAAAGACAAAGTCTATTTGCTTTATTTTTCCAAAGAGGAGGTAACTGTATATAAATCATTTTAATTCTTATAAAATTGTACTTGTATTAATGGCTTACATCAAGGCCACTTTCCTTAGTGAAAATACAGAAATTCTTTCTTATTACCTAGACCGACATCTGCTGCTCAGTACAGTAGTCATTAGCCACATTTATCCACTGGGCACTTGACATGGGGCTAGTTGTTAGTTACATTTCATTTTTATTGATTTAAATTTACAAACTAGAAGGAATGTAAAAACTTTTCCATTAAACATAACTTTATCATTTCAGTAATACTATGTTCCTCCTTATTGAAAATTTAGCATCCAAATTGAGCTGTACTGAAAGTACTATACACATATTAGATCTCAAAGACTTAGTAAACAGTAGTAATGGAAAATGTCTAATAATTTTCTGTTGATTTTTGTTGAAATGGTAATGTTTTGGATATGTTGGGTTAAATAAAATGTATTATTAAAACTATTTTTTCCTGTTTCTTTTTGCTTTTTTTTAATGTGACTACTAGAAAAATTTTAATTGTATATGTGGTTCATATTATATTTCTATTAAATAGCACTTGTCTTGCATTCTAGAAATATCTATTTACTCAAGTTTGACTTCCTATAGTGGTGGTGAAGCTTATATTTGACTGATCCTCCCACAGAAAACATTTGTAAACACTGAACAAAACAGATAGCAAAAAACCAAACAAACGAACAAAAAAAATTTTTTTTTTTTTTTTAGAAGGCCTGGAGAGCAACCAAAAGCTTGAAGAAATCAGAGGGCAGCTGGCCCTTGAAAGAAGGTTACTGCTCTGTACTTGTAGGCATTCTCTAATCTGCAAGGAATTGGATGAAGAGCATTTAAGCAGAAAGTCATAATCATAATGAATTGAGAAGTCAGAGGATGGAGTTTAGGGCTGCCAGAGCAGCTAGAAAGTAAAGGGAAAATATAAGAGAGGAGGACGTCCCTAAATCTGCATATGAATACAACTCAAATCCTTGGCTCACCTGTGAGCAAGTGCTTGAGCAATACCAAGTTTCACAGTATATGACAATAGCTATGAATGAGAAGGAATTGACCAGAGATCTCAACTTCTACCTACTGCAAAGGACAGTTTGGTGCTTTAGTGGAATGCATATCAGAACAAAAATAAACACTCTTCGGAAGAAACAGAATCAAAGTTTCTACCACATTTCATTCAGAATTTGCAATATAAAATAATAAATTAGTAGACTCACAAAGAAACAGCAAATTGTGATCCACAGTCAAGAGGAAAAGCAGTCAATAGTTACTGAGCCTCAAATGTTTGAGATGTTGGAATTTGGAGACAAAGATTTGAAAGGGTCTATTAAATCCATGTTTCAGATTGTAAAGGATAACATATCATAATGAATAAAGAGATAGAGAAACTAGGGGAAAATGTAAACTAAATAATAAAATAAAAATTCTAAAACTGACAAGTAAAATATATGAAATGAAAACTTCCTTGAAAAGTCTTTATAAGCAGATTGAAGATAGGAGAAAAGATAAATCAGTGAACCTTTAGATTAATGAAATTGAGGACAGATTGCCTTCCAAGTATTATTACCTGAATATTGATGGAACATCAATATAAATTATTCAATGTGAAGAACTGAGCGAATAACAATTAAAAATAAATCACCAGAATCTAAGAGGCTCGTGGGACCATATCAAGAGGTATAAAATATATGTAATGTTATCCATACCAATAACATGCCTGCAAACATTTGTGAACATTCCTAAACCCCACTGGAATTTCTGAAAGAAGTGTGGCAAGCACCTACCTCACAATACGACACAGTCCAAGAAGGGCAAGGATTCTCTCTATGCTCGAGGAAAGTGACATTATGCCAGGAAGCAGATTGGCTATGGTAGGCAGAATAGGGGATTTTCTAGAAAAAGTTTAAAACCACAAAGACGATTATGCTGAGGCTTAAATGTGTTGAGACCAACTTTAGAAATAAGAGAATGCTGGTTATTAAGAGATGCAAGCATTTTGAGCCGGGAGGAAATAAGAGAAAGGACCGAGTGATCCAGTTCTAAACTTCATCTTTTGTCTTATTATGAAGACAATAAAATCTTTAGTTCACTTCTATATATATTCTTTATATTATATATATTCTAGTAATATATAAAATATATTCTACATGTTATATTAACATATTCTACATATTATATAAAATATATTCTACGTATTGCATTAATATATTCTATGTATTATATAAATATATTCTACATATTACAAAATGTATTCTATGTTACAAAATGGTCTACAGGTTATATAAAATGTATTTTAAATGTTATATAAAATGTATTCTATGTATTAAATATATTCTACATAATATATATAATATATATATATATATATATATATATATATATAAGCCCCAGAGTAGTGAACATATAAAACAAGACAGAAAAAAAGGTATGTGTGTGGGAGAGTAGTCAAATATTCCCCAAACTGGGGATAAAAAAAAAAAAAACAAACTTGCAGTTTCAAAAAACTCATCGAATCTCAACCATGAAAATTACAGAGAAAACCATACCTAGGCATATTACAGTCCAACTTCTGAAAACCAAAGTTAAGCATAACATTCTGAAAGCAGTCATAGATAAAAGATAAATTACACAAAGGGACATTACAGTCCCCTGTCATAAGAATAATGGCCGATATTGCACCAAAAACAAGGAAGGCTAAAGACAAGGAAACAATGTTTAAACTGTTAAAAGAAAAACATTTACCCAGAATCCTATCTCCAGTGAAAATAACCTTCAAAATGAGGGCAAAACAGAGATATTTTCAGATAAACAGGAACTGAGAATTTACTGACAGCAGATCTACACCTAAAAAATACTAAAATCTGTTGTTCAAACTTAAGGAAAATGATAGATTAAAACTTGGAATTTCATAAACTAATGCATGGCACTATAAATTATAAATACATGGATAAATATTTAAAGCCTATATATATTCTCTTAAAAGACATATGACTACTTAAAGAAAAATTTTTAATTATACCACTATATACAGTGTACATCCTAAGTGCATACCATAGGTGTAATATATATATGTCAACTGGCCCAAGGATGGATGGTTAAATGAAACTATGATGTTGCAAGTTTTGAGTATTCTACACAAATTAGTAAAATATTAACTATAATGGTAAAAATGCATATTGTACTCTTTAAGACAATCACCGAAAATGTAAAGAAGTATAGCTAAAAAGCCAATAGAATGGACTATTAAAATACTTTAACATATAAGAAGGCAAGAAAGAAGGAACTGAGAAACCATAAATAAATAAGCCAGCCAGTCAAAACAAATGGAAACAAACAGTAAAAAGACTTAAACCTACCATCTCAATAATTACATTAAACAAAAATGGACTGAATACTCCAATTAAAAGTGAAAGATGACTGAATCGAATATAAACAGCAAGAACTATATGTTGTTTATAAATGATGCCTTTAAAAGATAATCTAAAAGTAACAGGACAAAAAATTATTCACTGTGAAAATAATAAACATATAGAATTTAAGACGAGTACTATAAGAAATAATATTTCATAACAAAACTTATTTTTTAGTAAGAAAACAATCATAAATTTATGTACCTATTATGAGATCTTCCAAAAACATCAAGCAACATTGAAAGACCTAAATGGAGAAATAGACAAATCCGCAATACTTGTTAGCAATGTTAACATTCCTCTCTGTGTAACTGAGAGCAACCAGACTCCCCCCCACTAAAAACAGTAAGAACATAGAAAATCTGAGCATTATTAACCGTCTTGACCTAGTTAACCTTTTAGAGCACTACACCCAGCAACTGTAGAATATACATTCTTTTTTAGTGCACATAAAATGGTAAAAATAATAAGAGATAGAAAGAAAAAAAAAGAACGACTATATTCTGAGCCATAAAAGAAAAATTTCTCAAAAAGTTTTGAGAGATTGTTATTTTAAAGAATGTTCTCTGATCACATGGAATTAAAATAGAAATTAGTAAATGTAATATTTATAAAAGCCTTATATATTTGGAAACTAAATAGCACACATAGACATAATCCATGGATCAAAGAAGTTACAGGAAAATTAAAAAGTATTTCAAATTGAGTGATAGTGAAAACACAACATATTGCATATTGAAATTTGTTAAATGTAGCTAAAACAGTGGTTAGTGAGAAAAGTGAAAACTTCAATGCTTATATTAGAAAGAGAGATATGTTTATAATCAATGATATATTTCCATGTTAAGAAGGTAGGCAAATTAAATCCAGCACGAGTAGAAGAAAGGAAATACTACCTATAAGAACTGAAATAATGAGATAAAACAACAAGTAGTAGAAAACATTAAAGCCCAAAGCAGGTTCTTTGAAAAGATTAATAAGACTGATTATGCCTCAAAAGAATGATCATAAAAAAAAGAGAAAGAAAGTAAAATTACCAGCATCAGGAATGAAAGAGGGAACATCATTACAAACCCTACAGCTATTAGAAAAAAATAGTAAGATTTTATATCCTATATATGTGATAATCTCAAGATCTATCCACGTTAAGCAACAAATGAACAGGAAAAAAAAAACCAAAAACTCAGACGCAAACAACAGTTTAGTAGTCACCAGAGGGAAAGAGGGGAGGGAGGACGTAGAAAAGGGTAAAGGAGGTCATATATATGGTGACAGAAGGAAATTTAAGTTTGGGTGATGAACACACAATACATTATATATGTGACATATGTTTATTGAATTGTACACCTGAAACCTATATACTTTTATTAACCAATATCGCCCCAATAGATTTAATAAAAAATAAAGGAAAATAAGAATACAGTGTTCCATTAAAAAAAAAATCAAAGTTCAAAAAAGAAGCTATAGTAGACTACCTTTGTGTAAGAAAGAAGGGAAAAGAAAATGTACAGAAACGTCCTCATTTGCACAAAAATAAACATAGAAAGCAGAAACCAGAAGTGAAAGAGATTGGTTACCTACAGCGTAGGTACGGGGTGGAAGGGATGGAGGAACAGGACCTGGACGGAAGAGAATGCAGAGTTTGGAGGATTGACACTTCTGAGTGTAATTGCTTGTCTAGTCCTGAATTTTAGAACCATATTGGTTTTAATATACTTAAAAAATAAATAAAATCAACAAGGATGAGAGAAATGGAATAGAAACAGAAACAAAAGAACATAACTGTTCAATTCAAACAAATAACAATCACACTTAAGAAAAAAATGCATCACTCCAAATAACTGTTAAATACATTACTTTTACTTGATACTCTCAAGTTAAAAACAAAACCAGTAAACAAATGTTAAACTCTAGGCAATAGATGTGTTTTTCAATTAGCAATACTAAATGTAGCATTACTAAATGCTAATAATAGTTAGCAATACTAACATTACATATATATATTCTAGAATTCAGGAAATACATAAGTGTATTTTACATAATGAGAGGTTTCTCATTGTCAGAGAACAGCGTTACAAATGTGAAAAGGGAAAAGGCTCAAGTGAATTCTGTGGAACTAGAAGTATCAGTATGAAATCATGGTTCTAGATATAGTTGTGTACAGGTCTGTGTATGCACATACATACACGTATATACATGTATTTTCTACCTCAGTCTACTAAGAGGGCTTACATGCAATGGCACCCGGTAGCATGTCACGTCCAGATCATGGTTTCTATACACTATTCTCTACTATTGGATCCAGGGTTCCTTGGAGAAAGGACTGACACCAGGTCTGGGTCAGGCCAAGTACAATATGAACCTGGAATATACCAGAGAGAAGGGAAGTGCTCTGTTAGAAGAATATTAGTATACTTCAAAGGACACAGAATCTAGTCAAAAGGGACTCCCCCCGGACAAATCTAGGAAAATTAGAGCAAAATAATAAATTATATTAACAGATTTTAATAAATAAGAATCCAAGACAATCTCGTAAATAAGTGAGAAAATCAAAGAGATACAAAAACTCTTCTAACACCACAAAATGTAAAGAGAATGCAGGTATTAAAAATTACCATTTGGTAATCACCATAGTAATCACTATTTCAGGCTAGAATCATTGCTTGATGCTACTACTAATAGGAGAATATTTAATGAGAAAGAGGATATTTTCATAGTCTCGAAGTCATATTAATATTTACAAATTACAAAGGGAAAAGTAGTAACGTAATGGTGGACAAAACCTGCAGACACCAATAAAACCAAAAGATCCAAGATGATGACACCATGAACGATTCCAATAGATACCGTGTGCCTAACCTGATTTTCTGAAAAGGACACAAAATCACTTCTGAGATATTCCTGACAGAACGCTAACTGAAATCTGATAAGAAGAAAAACACTTTTTAAAAGGCAGAAATTGAGAGACATGCTACAAAAATGTCAAGGTCAAGAAAGATAATAAAGATTAAGGAAATATTCCAGTATAAAGAAGAGTAAAGGGACTTGACAGGTAGACAAAGCATGTGGTCTCTGCTTGGAACTTGGAACAGAGAGTTTGATTTTTGTTGCTGTTTTTTTCCTTTTGCTAGGAGGGATATTTAGTGAAAAACTGGGCGAAATCTGAATATCTGTTTACTAAGTAATAGTATCACTAATTTCCTGATTTTGAAAATTGTATTGTGCTCATGAAAGAGAATATCCTTGTTTTTAGGAAATACACATTGATGTGTTCAGAAATAAAGGACTACTATATCTGTAACTTAGTGAGTTTATAAAAATATTTACATTCATGTTATATTATATATTTATATTACACTTTATAAATATATATATATAAAAGGGAGGGAAAGAGAAAACAAAGCAAATGTGTTAAAATGTTAACATTTGGGGACTCCGATCGAAGGTTATGCAGGTATTACTTGTATTATTTTTGTGACATTCGCTTAAATTTAAAATTACTTCAAAATAAAGTTAAAAGATAATAAAGGAATGAGAAAATTATGCCAATAAATTTAATGACAAAAACTAATAAATGTCTAGAATAAACTAAAAATCTGAAAAGCCCTTTGTCTAGTAAAGAAATCAAATTGACTATTAAAAACTTTCTTCAGAATAAAATTCTAGGCCCAGATGGTATAACTGGTGAATACTATCAAACATTTAAGGAAAAGATGTTACCAGTCTTACACAAATTTGTTCATAAATTAGAAGATAAGAGAACCCTTCCCAATGCACGAAGCCAGTAAACCTTAATGCAAAAATCTAACAAAAATGGTAAAGTGTTACAAACTAATATTTCTTATAAACGTAGATGAAAATATCCTTCATGAAATATTAGCAAATTGAAACCTTGCTTTTAGGAAATGGACGCTAAAGTATTTAGGTTTGAACAGGCTCGATGGCTGCAAATTACTCTGAAATAGTTAAAAAAATATGTATGCACATATGTCTATCTCCATGTAGGTGAACGGAGAATGAGGAAGCAAATAGGGCAAAATGCAAACTGATGGATATGATAAAGGGCGTACAGGAGTGTTGTATTTTTTTTCCTGCAACCCTTATGTAATTTGAAATTTTATTGATAGAAAAGATTACAAAAAATCAATTTACGATCACAGTTTAACAGTGTGTCTTTTACTTATCCATGTCAAAGATTGCTTTGGGAATATAGAATACCAGAGAAATATAGCCTAATTATATGCAAAAAATTAAACTCCAGTAACATTATTTCATAAGATACACCAATATCCTTTATAGACCATATTCCATATCCCTTTCGTCTCCTTCGAATCGAGTGTTGATTTTGATAAAGGGCAGCTACACACAGTTGTGGTATCAGGTACTATATCCAATCAGTCATGAATTACTGTCCCATTCTCTCTCCTAAACATTTCTAGTATTTCTCCCTCCTTGCCAGTCTTTCTGGCAATTATTAATGTTGTACTCTTGAGGACATTCCAACCGAGTTATTTAATCAACTCCTAATTGCCTCTCACCCAGCTCCACAGTCAAATCATTCTTCACACAGCCAAAGGGATTTTCTTTTATTCTATTAAATTTCATGCCTCCTTGGATTAAAATTTAACAATAACTCAACATGACGTACAGGATAGGATCCATGCTCCTTAGAATTTTGAACAAGGTCTCTTATGATTCAACCCTGTTACTGCTGAAGTCTTTCTACCCTGATAGAATTCTAAGATGGCCCGGAATTCTAAGTGACTCATACCCTTGTTTAATCCTCTCCCCTTGAATATGGGCAGGCTCTGTAATTTTCTTCAAATCACAGAATGTGGCAGGGATAATGAGACATCACTCATTTGATGTTATACTATGTAGTAAAACTGATGGGATTTTACAGATGTAATTAGACTCCCAAAACAGTTGATTGTGAGTTCATCGAAAGGGAGATATCCGGGCTGGGCCTAAATCAGTCAGGTGGGGAAAAGGTCAGGACTCCATGGGGGAAAGCATCCTGCTCTCCTGAAGAATAGATCAGTGATGATGTGATCTGCCTATAGGGAGAGACACATGGTGAAGAACTGTGGAGGCCTCTAGGAGCTGAGAACCATTGGCTGATGGTCGGTCAGCAGGAAAGTGAGAACCTCAGTCTTAGACTCATAAGCAACCAAATTCTGCCAGCAACCACTTATGCCTGGAAGAGAAGCTGAGCTCCACATGAGAATTCAACCTTTCGGGAATCTGAACAAAGAACCCAGAGAAGCCATGCAGAGATTTCTAACCTATAGAAACTGAGATAATTAACAGGTGTGTTAAGCCACTAAGTTTGCAGTAATTTTTTTATACAGCATCAGAAAACTAACACCTACCAAAGACTATTTGTGCCTCTTTTTCTACTATGATGTGCATAAATCTTACATGTCTCACAAACTTTGTACATTTTGAAAAGATGTCTTCGTTTTGTAACCTCTTAGAAGTGGTTATTTCCGTGTCTTTGCTACCCATTTTTCTCTATACATAATATTATGATATTGCTTTAAACATTTGTCTTCCTATTAGACTAACTCCTTGACAACCAGGTCTCATCTTGACATTTCTCTATTAATTGGCTCATAAAATATTTTCAATATTTTTCAATTGAAATTCCTCTAACTGATTGGGAAAAAATATATCTATAAGCACACTCCTTTTTGTCATTTTTCTCTAATTAATAGATATGAGATTTTAAAAATCTTTTATACCATAGGAAAGAAACAAGCATAAATTCACACAGAAGTTTCTAAATCCAACATAGTAATCAATAACCTAATTTCTGGTCTATGGCTATAAATGCCACTATAATTTCTGGAACATTAAATTTTTCTCAGAACAATGGAGGCTGCCAGGAAATTCACTAATTGCAGGATGAGACAAAAGAGATGGTCTGTGACTGCTGACATTTCACAAAAGCCTCATTAGTATGCCAGGGTACTAGCAAAGCAACCAAATAAATGAGCTGCATGTCTAAGGAGGACCAGGAATCCAGCACACTTAAAGCAAAGAGATCCTCAAAAGAATGGGAATAAATTTCAGCAGCAGTATCTGGAACACGATGATGTATGTCACCAAGTGTATCTGATTTACACAGGGAAATGTTTCCTTCATATCCTCACCCTTCATCACAGACCTCAGTTCCCGGTAGATAACGCTGGCAGTTAAGACTCAATTAGATGCTGCTGTTATGCTCACCCTTTATAAATGACAATATGTTTGAAAAAAGAAAAAAAAATTTTACTCTTTAGGTAAAGGAACCACACTGTTTTTAGTAAAAATTAGACAGGTTAGCCATTTATAAAAGCATTTCTTTTACTATTGGTGAATTAATCAATTGGAATTACACTTATGGGGAGGCAATTTGGCAATATTTGACAAAAAGGTATTGAAAACAATCCCTTTGACTCAGCAATTGTGCTTCTAGGAACCCATTCCATAGAGATACTAAAAAAACACGTGTTTCATCCCTCAGCTGTGTCAGTGTGCTGGCCTTTGCAGATGAGGTATAGTCAGATCATGCATGGAAGTCTTGACCCGGGAGCTCCATTTTAACCATGCCATTCTATATTATTATTATATAAAATAAAAATAAACCCAGCAAATTCCTACTGCTTTTAATGACACCATTCCTATTGCTTTTAATGACGTCATCATCGACCATGTTCTTGGGAACACACAGACCTGTACTTTTCACGAGAGCCTTAGTTATTGTAACCATTTTCTTCTCCCATGATCTGTGTGTACTTTCTGACATCACGGTGAAAGGGTTAGTGCTAGGGGCTTGTCTGGAGTTCGATCTACTGAAAAATTTGTAGGCTGAAATAACTAGACTATAGCAAACATTGTGAGAACTTACAAAGTCCTTAGAGAGAACACCAAAAGAACATGCACATTCTCTTGTGACTCTAGTAAATGACGGTTCTTAAACACCACAGTACATTGCCTCACTCACCTGGATGTTCTTTTAAAGGAAATATGCGCACGCACACAGCTTTGCTTTCGGGGTCTAGAATTGTCACACTGCAGCCTTTTCCTACATCCCCATTCCGCCAGTCTTTCCTGGGTCCTAATCTTTCACGTGGTGAGCCCACTTTTTTCCCTCCAAATGATTTCTCCTTGATCAGTCTTTTTCCTCTCACCTAAAGATGACTGCTTTCCTTTTGATGCAAAAGAAAAATATTTTTAATGCACCATTAAAATGGGTTACAGCTAAAACTCAGATTCTCGAGAGAAAATGAACAGCTGGGTGATTTTAGGCAAATTACTTAACCTTTCTGAGCTCTTCTATTGGTAAAATGGAGATAACTGTAGTATCTACTTCATAAGCTAACCTGAGGACTGCATGAAATCATGCACACTTGATAAGCCCTCAAAAATAGCTAGCTCTTACAATAGCTTCACTTGGGAAAGGTACTCTCCTTTCTTTCCTGACTATCTTCTGGTATAACCAGTAGAATTCCTAAAGGGAATACAATTTCTAAACATATAAATTGTTTAAGACATATTTTAGAAGAAGCCATAGAAAGGAAGTGCCATTCTAAGTGGAGTCAAACGATCTGTGGGGTATGCATAGTTAAGGGCTATGTTGCTGCCACATTCATTTCTGAGGTCTAAGGCTAGGTTTCCTGTCTGTAAATGGTAAGGTCACCCAGTCTTCAACTGCCTGCCGCTAACGATACACAAGCCAGACAGCCACACAGACCCTACTATAATCACCCCAATTTCAAATACCCTACACCCCTGATTACCTGGGGAGCTGCTCCTCCTTTGCACAAAATACTAACAAAAATTTGAACAAGACAGACTCATGTTTAAAGTTTCATCAGCACAACATTAATAGTTTTATGTCCCAAATATTTAGAAATATTTTACACATATGAAAAAATAATCTTCCATGCATGATTTTCCTTGACTGAGTTCAATGATCCAGTTTAGATATTAGATACTTTTTCTTATTCATATAATAGGGCATATCTTGTTAAATACTTAGTGTCCTGTTAAATTCATTAAATTTTCAGGTTATACCTACCATTGAGGTAATCCTTTCCTTATTAAAGATTTTTTTCCTTCTTCTAACTTTGAATTAAATCATCTTTTATTGGGAAATTTTAGCTAATAGATTTATGACCAATAACACTAACAACTAACCCAGTGGGCTCTCACACACTCCTGCTTTTATCAACAGGAAACTGAATCTAAGGAGAGGTCCTGAGTGTGGAGTATGAAGTGGAAGGTAAAGAGTTAAAATTCTAGACTTTTAGATGGAAACCCTGCTTCCGTTTCTTGACAAGTTTCTCAAATGCTATAAGCCTCATTCCTTCATCCGCATAATGTGGATAATACTTGCATTAACTTTGCCAGGCTGTTTTCAGGACTAAATGAGATAACAAATGCCAATCATTTAGCACAATATCTGGTTTACGGTAAGGACTCAATTCATTGTCATCTTCAGCAACTGCATAGGGTTTTGCAAATAACATGAAATAAAATTCAGGAGATACTTGTTCTCAATTAGGTATATAATTAACCACCTATTTTAGGTGAGACACTTTCTCTGGACTTCAATTTTATCGTGCGTGCGTGCATGTGTGTGTTTGTACATATATATATATATATATATATACATATTTTAAAGTGTTCTAAGGAAAATGTATTTCTTGGCTATTTGACAACTTTTGTTTTACTTTTTTAAGTTTTCATTGTTGCTATACTTAAAATCACTGACCCTCAGATGAGTAAGGTCTTACTTTTTTCTTTTCTTTTCTTTTTTTTTTTTAAGAATAGGTTGGTAAACAGAGAAATGCACTTAGACACTATTAATGAAAAGGGGTTTTAGGTAAAAAATGGAACTTGCAGAGCCATATTTACTTTTTTGAAAAAAATATTCCTTACACACAATCCCTAGTATAATATCCTATAATAATGCCTAGTGGAAATATTATAAAATTAGTTAATGCCTAAATTAACACAAATAGGAAATAAGCCTCATAAAAATTCTATCGCTGAAGGTAAAATTGTGCTTTTAGAGAGGATAGATGAGAAACATCTATATATCCTATTACAGTAGTAATTTTTCACTAAGAACAAGGCAAAAAAGAATGGAAACAGCATAAAGAAATAGAAATAGGACAAAGCCTACCTTGACTGCAAAGTAGACATCATATATTTGGTTTGGAAAAATAGTCACTCTCGGGACATTTTTTATTGTTTTTTTTTGGCTTTAATTCTATTCAGTTGAATTAATATACTATCTATATTCCAAGTATCTTCCACTAGATGAGTTATTGGGTTATAATTTTTGAAATAATTGTTCATTTCTTTAGTCATCAAAAAAAATGAGAATGTGTTTTGTTTTTTTTTTGTATAATTGCAACTTTAACATAATTTTTTTTAAAGGGCACAGATTTCAAGATCCACTGATACTTTTACTGGGATCAAAGTCTCCCAGGACTTCCTCTCGGAATGGACTTGGATAGTTCTAGGTGAACAGTATATGTTCAATGAATTTTTTTTTTTTTTCCCTGACAGCATTAAAGTAGCTTTGGCTTAGAGGAGAGAGGAGGGGAGAAAAAATAAAGTAGCTTTGGCTCAAAACCTTGGATTTGAGGTTGAAACATATACTACACAAGTGGTTCCAAAACTCCTAACGCAAGTAACTGATGTAAACACGGCCCCGGGCTGCCAGAATGCCCATTTTGAGAGTGCTCATCAGAAGTCAATGCAAGAACTCCGTGGAGAAAAACGTAGCACCCTTGACTGCCCCAGAGTCTATCAGATAAAGCGCCATTGAAATAAGAACCTAGAAAAAATTATAAAATACACAAGGGAACCCTTCACCATTAGCGACTATTAACAGACATAAAAGCATCACTAAAACTCCAAGAATTTCAGGTAACAAGAAATATAAAAAGAATATAAAATAACTCTAAGGCAATTACAAATATCGACCATTAATTAAAAAAAAACACAAGGAATTGAGAGAAATAAATTTTTAACAAGTAATTAAAAGGATGCCTAAAGACAGATGATAAAATTACTGAAATTTAAAATTCGGTAAACGGTTTTATAACCACCAGGTCGACAAAAATTAGAAAAGCTGTCAATAACAAATGTTGGTATGGACATGGAGCAAAAGAACGTACACACCCCTGCTTAGGGGCGCAAACCAGTGCAGCCTCCTGGGGAAATAAGAGGGTGTGAGCATCTTTCATTTACTACCTTACCTAGTAAATGAAAGATGCTCACACCCTCTTATCTCCAAGTAATTCTACAATTCTGCTCCTAGTCAAATGTCCTAGAGAAACTCTTGTCCTTATAAGATTTGTACAAGAATTTTTATAGAAGTGTAATCAATTGGAGCATTGAAAAATTGTGGTGTATTTACACAATGAAATATTTTATGGTATAGAAAAATGAATAAACAAATATCAACATGAATGGATACCAGGAAAGACACTTTATAGGACAAAAGCAAACTGCAAAACAATAGGTATGGCTCCATTTTTATAAAAGTCAAAAATTTCTAAAACTAGCTAGTATGCTATTTAGCTACTCAATTATACAGTGATATTTTAAATGGAAAAGTGTTAAATTCATGAAGAGATAAAACTTTACCTGGTTCCAAAATCAAAAATAAACAAAAAAATGATTTCAAAAGCAAAACAAGTATATTAATTGTATTTAAATGAGTCTCATTTTCATTTTTCCTCTCTCTGTTCTCATTGCCTCTGGTAGCTGATTTATATTTTGGTACTTTCTAGTTTATCTTTCTGGTACTTCATCTTATACACAAAAGGCAGCATACTATATCTATCAATCTATTCATCTACTGTATCAGAGGGCAGTCTCCTGAGAAGCAAAAGCAATAGGATATAGACCATTGGCAGGTTGGAAATTCAGGTGAGAGTTGATGTTGCAGTCTTAAGTCTAAAATCTGTAGGGTAGGCCAGCAGGCTGGAAACTCAAGCAGGAATTCTGAAGACAAGTATTCTTTCTCCAGGAAACTTGTTTTTGCTCCCAACGCCTTCAACTGATTAGATGAGTCTCACCTACACTATGGAGGATAATTGGCTTAAAACCAACTGATCGTAAATGTGATCACATCTACAAAATGTTTACAACAATATCTAGACTAATGTTTGCCCCAACGAATGGACAATAGCCTAGACAAGGTGACATGTAAAATTAACCATCACATATACCTACCTACTACCTACCATTCTTATTTTTCCATTGGACAATATAGTCTGGAAATGACTCCATATTTGCTTTTAGAAAAGGGTAGGAAACTCATCTCTCAGTCCCAGGCTAAAGCCATCTTCAACTAAGAGATGGCCAAGAAACTCTAGTATAAGATCCTACACCATCAGCACTGGAAGAGGGGAAGAAAACTTGCTCTCAAACAAAACTTTCTGATATAAAGCATAATTTGGTAGCCTTGGGGGGAAGAATAGAACACTGAAAAAGCCCACCCTTAAGGTTCAAGTACACAGGACCTGTCTAAGACAGAGGCTGGAGAATGAGAACACCTTCTGCCCACCAGGAGGCTTACCTCGAGTAATGAGCAACACCAGTCTGCCCCACTCAGTAGGTGTGGCTTTGCAGGGGATTGGGTCAGGTTCCCAGGAACAACAGGAGCCGATGGCATTGATATGAACATTTACTAGTGGGACGGCTACAAATGTCCAAAGTAGGCTAAGTTCTGAAGTGAGCTCTTTCTAATGGAAGAAGAACACAGGTCTGGCATTTCCTCTTGAGGGATGCGGTTCTGTAAGTGGAGAGTCCTACGTAGTTGACTTACACTATCTGATAGGACAGGTCTTTTACTAAGTGTCCAGTGAAGGGCAGGAATAGATTGGGGAGAGGAACAGGCAGCAGCAGCCGGGTTCTAACTTAGCAGGTAAGGCCTACCCTATTGATTTGATTGAGGAGCAAAGAGTTTTAAAAAGTAGCACTCTTTGACTACCTTCTCACAATCTTGCTCTTATAGTGCTTTGTGCACTGCCATTTGGTTGTCAGTGCATGCTCAAGCTATGTGTCAACAGCTATGGGTCTTAAAAATTATATAAGTAACACCAGATATGCTTGAGGGAAGAACCTATTCTTTTGTTGCCATTTTAGTGACTCTTTTCCACCATTGCTGAGGAGCTGTCATAAAGAGTCAGCTGGTCCACACCCAGCACAGTAGAAGGGTAAAGGGAAGTCACCCTTCCTCAAATGGGCCATTAGGTTTTGACACTGAGCTCCTTTAATGACCGTGGTAAACTGAATTTCATGAATGTCCTTGAGCCATGCCCCAGAGACACATAGGATACCCTGATCCTTGAGTAGAAATAGGAAGGGGGAAGGTACTCTAAAACTTAGCAGCTGAAATGTTGGGTCTCAGAGTTGAATTCAATTTGATATTGAGAAATGAATTGATCTGGTATTTCTTATACCGAGAAATGTGGAACAAAATTCATTCTTATTACATATGAGTTTCAGCTATGTATTAGAAAATAATTCATCCGATAACAAAAGTAACTTCCCACCTTTCCTCGAACCTTTTCTTTAAAAGAGTTTTGTTTGAACAATTAAACGTATTAGATTTCAGCAGAAAGATTTTAAACAGACACGTTTTAAACAGAAAAGTTTTAAGCAGAAATGAGAACAATTTGTCTCATATATGTCACGAAAATTACATTTCTGACTTGGCCAAGCAATCATTCCAGTTAGATACCTGGAGGGACTAAATGATCTTTAAAAGGTCCCTGGAATACAAATACTGGCACCTTTACAAATGTATTTCAATGCTGCAGGACAGGGCAAGGTTTTTGTACTGCATGCTGAGGGTAGACTTTGAATTGATACAATTCTTCTTAGTAGACATTATTCCACCATTGCTTTCTATTTAAAAGGTCCACTGGAGACTGTGATAGTTATACCAGTTCAAGGTGTATTGGCAAGAGGGAGAAATCCAATAACCCAACTGTCACGAGAAATTAATCTAAATGTTAATACTTCCACATCCCAGACTCCTCTGGGTCTGGGTTTGGAAGGTAGGCTGTAATCAGGGGGAATTGCTAGACCGACAGCACCTGAGGAAACACTAAGATCTTTCATGATAGGATAGAATCCAATTAGAACCTGGCCACAAAAGTTAATGCCTTTGAAATAAATCAACTCATGACCTTTCTCAATGCCTATACCTAGGCTCCAACAGAGGGTGAGGAGGGTTTCTGCATAGGAGCTGCTAGAAACTGAGCATTTCTCAGCTGTGTGTCTCTCTTAATGAGTGAGTTTGTCCATCCACAGGCATAGATTAGGAACCAGTGACCTACTTAACCCTGCAACAGTCTCTAGAAGGTTATTATCATACATGGAATTTTTAGGATACTTTACCATCTACAAATCTCTCTTTCACACACACACCACACAGTATTACATTTCCTCACTTCAAGAAACATAGTTTAGTTTGCGAATGGGAGAATGAGAACAGATGATGAATTTCCCTAAAACAATTAAGAGATAATATACAACTAATTATATATATATTTGAATTTTGATAAGAGTTTATTTGAGCTGAACTGATGATATATGCCAGAGAGCAAGATCTCAAATGCTCCCTGTAATTTTATATTTTTAACGACAGGTGTTAAATACTCACTGAAGTCTAAAGATTGTGTTGATTGTGTTACATATTAAATTTTATTGATTAAAAAATATATGGAAAGCAGGTGCCCTGTGCAGTGCTGGAAGGCACTGAGGATGCAATGATTAATGTAAAGACTGATCCCTGCTCTCTTGAAACTGATACTTTGGTTGCGAAGACATGTTAATCAAAATAACCCGACTAAGGAATGCACAAAAAACTTGGATGAATGCATAAGAAAGGAGACCGACCAAATAATGGATGTCAGGAAAACTTCCCTAAGTGACAAACTCGAGCTAAGAAGGATAAGTACATCCATTCTCTCTTCCAACTTAACCCTTGCAACAACAGGATGAGACAGCGTTATTGTTATCCCCCATTTCAGTGTTAGGAAAACTGAGGCTTAGATTTAAGGAATCTTCCCAAGGTCTCAGAGTTGATAGGCAGATGGAGACACACCCAGGACCCTCCAGTGACTCCAGGGCTCACCTGCAAGGTGCATGCACTGTGGCAGTGTTTCTCAAAAGGTGATCTCAGGACAGGCAAGATCAGTCTCATCTGAGCACTTGTTAGAAATGCTAATTCTCCACGTCTACCTCAGCCTTGCTGAATCAGAAACTGGAGGTGGTGCCGTGCCCAGCAATCTGGAACGAGCCCTCCAGAGGGTTCTGATGCATTCTCAATCAAGTTTGAGAGCCATTACACTGTGATATTTCAAGGTGGAAGGGCTTTGAGGGCTATAATAACCCAAAGTCTCAGTAAAGGTTTTGACTCATGCTCCTCTAAACTGGCTATTTTAATTATATGAATATGAGTCAGTCATTTTTCTCCTGAATTATTCTGCCCCTCATCGTCACCCTCTTATTGTCTGAAAGTAAATCTCTTTCCTAAAAAAAAAGAATTAAAAAAAAATGCTGCCTCCCAATAGAAATGAATTATTTCTGATAGCTATTATTTATAAAATGTTACAATTGTGTTAAAGAAGCCTTGTGAAATACATAAAACACTATCAACAAATAGGCAGATGGCGCCAAGGCTTCTATAGACTAAACTACAGCCATGATCTTAGAAGAACATCTCCCTCCATTACTAGCAGTCACTAGGAAACAAGATTTGTAAATGTAATTGTTTAACTACTTAAGATTGGTATTTACGTTCGTTATGAGAAATTCTTTGTCTACTTGAGCCATAAAATTGTTATAGGAAATTGACTTTGCTCACTTAGGCTGCAGAGTCGCCCAACAGCCTTGTGGTAGTTACCCTACTAGTCTGTAAAATTCACCAGATGTGTGTGGACATAACACACATACCATATCCTGGCGGGGGTGTGGGGGTGGTCTCTTTGTGGGCAGAGGGCATGTTAACTGGTTGTGCCCTACAGCGGTGGGAATGACTTCGTGCTGCCAGTGGCAGATTCTGGTAGACTGGCTTAACCCAACGCACAGGCTCATTTCTCATAAACCTATTTTCCTCTCCTCTTTTCAACTTTGTAGGCAGCATCAAGTTCTGGTTCTGTTTCAAACTATACTCATCTTGGCCACTGTGGCTGTCTTCTCAAGGTGAATTCTCCCTCCTCACACTCCCCTTCCTTCAAGGCATCTCAATCGCCCCCCAGCTCTGGGAGAAGTCTACCCCACCCCTCTTTTCTGGGTAGGGTGTGTGACTCAGGCATAAACTACCCAGCATGGTCTCATCTCTGACCAATCATAAATTGGTCAGTCTCCTTTCTTATGCAAAGTTTGCTGAAACTTTGAGGAGAGCAGCTTACTTGTCCTTCCAGAGAAGCATCTTAAAGAGACCCTTTTCCTCCCTGTAGCTGGATGAGGAGGCCTGCTGCCCTGGGCACTGCTGTCAGTCCTGTTTTGACCTCAGAAAAAGCTGGTATGACACGGGGCTAATGGGAGAGATGAAGTGATGTAGACAGGTCCTTGATGGTGTCACTGAAATGCTGAATCAAACTAGCCCCAAAATTCACTTAAACTCTAAATTTGCCAGTTATTTAAGCCAATAAATCTCCCTTATTGTTTAAGTCAATTTGAACAAAGTTTTTTTCTTATCCGTAGCCCTAATGTATCCCAAATGATATTGATCATTCCATTAAGCATGGCAATTTGGCAATGTTCAAAAGCCTCAAAAATGTACATACCCTCTGAGCCAGCAGTTCCTCTTCTAGGAATTTATATTAAGGAAATGATTGAATAGCTATAAAAATATTTATAGGCATAAGCTTCTTCACATTTTTTTAGAATGGTGGAATACTTAAAATGACTTAAATTTCTAATGTACAGCTAATCAAGTAAATTAAGAGTAAAATGATACTACTGAATACCATGCAGCCATGGAAAATAAGGTAGCTACACATATTTGTCAGTAAAAGCTGTACGTCATATAGTAAGGAAAAAGAGCATATTTTATTAATCCGTTTTATTAAAAAGCACAGTACAATAATAATGCTAATGCCCTTTCTGAGCTTTAAGTATAAAGGGCTTTGCACACATTATTGCAAAGCTTTTCAGTCCTGGCCGTATCACAATCACCTAGAGAACACTTTAAAAGAAAAAAAAAAAACCACACACACTCACAAGCCAGGGCAGCACAATTAAGCAAGTCAGGCTCTCTCTGGGGAGGTGGGGCACATGCATCAGAATTTTTCAAAGATCTTGGGTGATTCTAATGTGCAGTGTAAACTGAAAATCATATTATCTCTTTTTTATTCTCCGGACAACACTATTATTTCCATCGCCTTCCTTGTATAGTTGAAGAAACCTTAGCATGGTTACGTAACCGGCCTCCTGTAACGTAGAAGAGCCCAGACTCCACCCCCAGCTGACTAACTTTAAAAACTATGATCTTAACAGTGATAATTATTGTTTTAGTGAGCAAGAGTGAATGTGAGGAATTTGAGTGCAAATTAAAAAGACCAGAACGCTCACAAAGTACTGTGGTATCTTTGGGGGTTGAGATTATAAATAATTTAGATATTCTTTTTTACAAATTTAAATGTTACTTTTACTAACCAGTATGTCTTTGTATTGTAACTGTATGTATGCATGTTTGTATAGATGTGTGCATATATATAATACATGTCATATCACGATTACTGCCGTCCCCATCATTTCACTGCTCTTCAAAACCTCTCCTACATCTGTTACTACACATCCATTGCACTGTCTGGAACATCGTCCCATCTTCTGTGGAGAAAATCATGTTGTTTCTGAATATCAGACTGCCCCCATCCCCACTTTATCTCAAAACTCTAGCTCCGCATTCAAAGGTAACATTTCTATATATGTTAAAATCAACCATCAAAAAAAACATAAGCAGCACAATACTGAGGCTCACCAAAAAACTAAGGTTGCTAACAACAACAACAAAAAACACATCACATATGAATCAGGTTAGCTCCTAACTTCACCACACACCCATTTGAAAAATTAACAATATGGTCAAATAAATTATTTTGCATCATTAAAAAAAAAACTGAACATTGTTTCACTGAACTTTTAAAAACTTGATTCGGCGAAATTATGTTTTATGTTAATATAGTTAATCTTTTTCTTTTTACCCCCTGACTTCATCCTGGTTTGCTGAATACACAATGTGCTTTCTCAAGAAGATGAACACCCAATTAAAACCAGGGTCCATGATTTTCTGACAATATCATTTTCAGAATGCTCTGTTTATCAGTACTACCAGACATATTTTCCTTAAAAATGTTCCCGTGCCTATTATTCGAGAACCCCACTGCATACAGATACAGACCTGTGGATTTATAAGGCCCAGGGCCTTCCCTCCATCCCAGCAGGTGCCCTGAATACATCCTCGGCAAGCCACCTTGCTCTGCCCCACCAGGCTCCAGACCCCTCCCTGCTTCAACAGAGCAGCACCAGCTCCTGTGTAACAACAGTTTTTTTGAAGGAAAATTCTGTGGATAAAAATGTTTGAAAACCACTCATCTGAACCAACTCCTTGACCTGTCAGATGAGGAGATGGCAGCTCACAGAGTGGAGAAGCTCACAGAGGGAAGCTTCCTGCGTGACGAAGAACACCGGGGCTCAGGCTTCTTGACCCTCAGTCCTGGGCAGGGGCTGTATCCATTTCCTATTGCTGCTACAAGTTACCACAAACTTAGTTGCCTAAAAATACTGTGAGTTCACTATCCTATGGTTCTGAAGGTCAGGAGCTGGACATACACTTCATAGGGCCACTCCTCCCAGAAAGGTCTAGGGGAGAATGTCCTTTCCTTTTCCAGTGGGCTGCCTACATCCCTTAGCTTGTGGTCCCTTTCCTCAGTGACACCAGGCTGAGTACTTTTCATGCTGCCTTCTCTCCAGTTCTCACTTCCATAGTCACTTCTCCCTCGGACCACAGCCAGGAGAGGTTTTCTACTTTTCAAGATTCACGTCACCCAGATAATCAGAATAATCGCCCCATCTCAAGGTCCTTAAGTGAACTGTATCTGCACAATGCCTTTTGCCACCGAGGGTAACGTTCACAGGTCTGGAAATGAGGATGTAGATGTCTTTGGAAGCCACTACTCTGTCTCCCAGTGTGAGTATCAGTGCTTTTTTCTGTCCTAGCACAACTGTGAGACAGAATATACTCATTAACACCAACCTGCCAAGGCAACGAGACCAAAGCATAGAAACGCACACCCCTGAAGAAGTCCATACATAGGGGTAGAGATGAGAAAAGGAAATCAGTTTTTAAAGTTTGTACATCACAGATGCCCTCTATTTTAGGTATAAACTCTTAACACAGCGAGTATGCCAACATTCCTTTTTTGCATATTCTCTCATATAATGGTTTATAAATTATATGCAAGCAATGCATTTAATAGTATGGGATATATAACTAGAGCAAGGAGGAGAGGTTAGGATTACATATTTCTCTAGGAAAAAAATATGGATTTTGATGTAAGGACTCAGCAAATTAGAATTTTCAGGGTGTACGCTCTCACATATCATTTACTTCAGATCAATCTTAGGCAAAATTTGAACTTTATTGCCAAGAAAATACTTGTCCTTAAATGGTTGAGTAACTGACAATTTCTTTTTTAAAACAAACTGGCAGGCAACTCAAGTTCCTGAGGGCAAAAATGTCAAGTCTCTGAGTCAAGTAGCCCTTTTCTATTAGCAAGTTGCTCTAGGCTATGTCACAGTCCTAAATCAAGGATCCCCGTATCTCTAACAGGAGATAAAAATCCGTCATAGAGCTTCCATATCTTTGCTCTGCCTTTGCCCTCGACAGGGAGGTCCCTGGCTGCACTGATCACATTGACAGAGAGGTGACATTTACTCTTAAAGCCACCCTTCCTTTTCTTTCCTTCAAATATCTAGTTCTTTCATTCTCAATCCTCCTCTTGAAGCTTTTGGGTAGATCCTTCGATCACAGAAAATTGTCACGCCACTCTTTTTCAGTTAAACACAAAGAGGTTTAGAGAATGAGATTACACTTCAAATTGTAATATTGCACATCCATGACACTTCTGGAAAACGACACAGGACATGCATTTAACAAATATATATATTGAGAACCTATTATTTTATCTAATTCCTAAAGGTGAGAGGCCCTAACTCTAAGATTCTGATACAGTTTTCTAGAGTATGTCCTAAGTGGCTCAGAACATACTTTGAATATCAAAAGGTTGAGTAACAAAGCATTTTAGGGCAGCGGAGAAGGGTAAGTGAGCAGGTATGCTCATTTGAGAATAGAATCTTTGCATGACTACTGCAGGGTGAAAACAAAGACAGACATAAAGCTATGCCCTACAGAATTAACTGAAAGTGGACTTTTTTCATTATGGACACCAGTAAGTGGCAAATCTGGAACCCAGACCCAGAAATTCAAACTTCTATGCTGTTTCTCTCTATACTGTCTTTACCATTTTCTTTATTTATAAATGTCATATTTTTAGAATGGAAGCATTTCGCTGAACTAAAAGCAGCCTTAAACACTGATTGTAAGTTTTACACCCTGCTTAGAAGACAGTAATTTAAAAATGAGATCGTTAACTTCACTCCTAGCCGTTACTTAATAAAATTCATTTTATAAGCCGTGCCTTTGCTAGGCTGGTTTGTTCCTCGTAGATCCTGTAGCTGAATTGTGGAGGAGCTTTCATTAAAAGTCAGTAAATATGTAGCCTCTGATTGCTATACCTGTTCATACAAAATAAATAGCTAAAAAATTACCTACTAGGAGCATTCTATAAGAGTTTTGATTAAAAAGTATGTTATTTTAAGGCATTTTAATCAAATTTCTATGTACATGTTTTAAGCATAACAGAAGTTGCTACTTGAAGCAAATTTTAGAAAACAAAAAAGTCGGAAAAGTTGACGTCAGTCTTTCAACTTCGATCTCTGCTTAACCCTTAAATGTGTTCCCTAGGCTAAATAGAACCTCCCTAATTTTAACTCCAGAGTCTGAAGTCTGTAATACAGTGTGCTGTCTCCAGCTTTAGTTTTATTCCTGGGTGCAATTTCTGAGAGGCAAACTTCTTGCCTGTTTCTGCCACATCGTAAGGACAGAAAAGATAGAGCATTCGCTGGCATCTTCACCTGTGAAGCATTACGCTAAAATATTAATTTGCTCTATCTGGCACACTTGTAAAGGGAGTTTAGTTGTAAATGAAAACTTCTCTTATTTTGTATCTTGATCTTTGCAAATGACCTTTCAGTCTTATTATGCTATTTCCTTTTCCTGAAGTGAAAAAAAAACCAAAACAACAAAAAAGCAACTTGACTATGGGGTGACTTACCCAACAATTAAATGTCCTCTGGCTTAACTTAGTAGTTATTAATATAGAGTAGCTCTTCACATCTTTTTAACTTTGGCACTTCACGAGAATTAATTCAGTTAAATCTGCCCAGGGGAGCAGACGTATCCAGTTACCTTCCCCAAACCTGCATCTAAGTTCTTAGGGAGCTTTACCTTTTTTTGCTCTTATTAGCACAGAACACTCACAAAACTAGTATTTTAATCTAACGATACAGGTGCATAGCCTAAAAGTCAAACAGTATAATACACAAGTACAACAAAACTTTGAGCTCCCCTCTACTTGGTTTTGCTACACTAAGGATTCCCACTCCCCAGAAACTGCCTCCATGAAATAATTTCCCAAGCAAAGCCGTCCTCTGCCCACTCATCATACACTAGAGAGAAAGGTATTTTAAGTTACTCCATCAAGTCAGGGTGAGAAGACGCTAGGGAAGTTTCCATAAAGAGGCATATTTGCTAATCAGGATGTGATTTGCGCAGAAAACAAACGAACAAACAAACCAACCTTGTTTTGAAACATGATCTGGACCATATCTGGTAACCTTGCTTCTGAAATCCCAACATTATAACTACCAACCTGTCCATCTTTGCCCACTTTTGCCAACAGCTTCTGCTGACCAGCCACCATGCTTACACCTCCTTGAGGCGGCGGTTTGCGGGTAGTGAAGTTTATAGCAACACATTCTTCTTATTTATTCATTAATGAACTCTCCCACACGCAGATGGAAGAGATCATGAGCTCTTCTCTCTCCTATAACCAAGGAGTGAGGAGAAATATCTCCAGCGTCTCACTCTCCCTCACGGGAACAGAGATGGGGAGTGAGCCACAAATAACACTTCTTTCCATCAGTCACTTGTCCCCATTTGCTGGCCATAATGCAGTCCTTCTCGGAATACAGATAATAAGCTTGTCACCCCAACTTTTATGTATTCATAGGATCATACCAATTTCCAATTCGCATTTCATCGCACATTCATCGCTTGATAGTTTTCTGAATAATCTTCTCTGCTAGTGTGTGAATTGTTATCTCCTGACCATCCATCCTTAAGATAGTCCCCTCTCTTGTTGTGTTCTTCCTTCTCAGGCACTGTTTAACTCTTCCTTGCCTATTTCTTTTCCATCTACCTCAGCCTCTTTGTCCTTTAGAAACTGCTGGCTCCATTACTATGCCTTTCTCTGTCCCTCTCATCCCAGGCCTCTCTTGAACACTCTCTGAACCTTTGGGTCCCCGAACCCCTCAGATAATGTCACAGAGATGTCTGGGCCTCCTGCCAACACGGAAGAGCAGCCTATTTGCTTCGACTATTTATTGGTTCAAAAACGAAAATAATTTCCTGTGGAGAGAACAAGAACCTAATCTCCCTCACACAATCAAACTCGGTGAGTCCCTCTCCTCTGAACCTGAACACAGAGAACCTCTTACTCAAATACCGGGCCGAGCTCCTTGGCAATTCTTCCTACTAGTCAAAATTAACGTGCATCTTTTAAGTTACAGGGCTTGTAACATATAGGGGAATCTCTATCAAGAAAAACCCAAAGCAGTCACAGAGTTAGGTGTTATGCACGTCTTGTTCTTGTTTTCTGTCTCCCGTCAGTTAGTTTCTACTCATGATTGAACAGCAGCCCTCTGACCTTACCGCATCTGTGCAGCACCCACTTAGTCCCTCCCTCGGTCCTCTGCAGGCTGAAAGCCTCAGCTCACGTCCAAGCTCCTGCCAGTGGGGCCCGGGGGCAACGCACTTGGTTCAGCTTGAATAACAGATACAGTTGGGTTCTCAATACTCTGCTAACAAGCATTCAGACATCTACCTCAAGGGAAGGAAGGCACTATCAAGACAAAAAGTCAAGTCTTTCCAAGCTTGCCTCTCTCTTCTCAACCTCCTCAAAATGACACCGAATGTCCCTAATCAATCAAAACGATTCCAACCCCCACAGGCTCAGGACTATTCAAAGAGAAACGGGAGACTGAGAGACCCTGTGAAGGCCCTCCAATGCCAGAAACCAGTAGAAATAGGCCCGAGGTAATGTTATGCTCAAGAACCTTCTTCCTTGGGTCCACGTTCACCCGTGCTGCCTAAGTTGACTTGAATCCAGGAAGGTCAGACTCAGACACATACCTGAGTACCTCACTCTCTCGGTGAAGTCCAAGGCTGAAGTCTCCTCTGTCCTCATTGGTAGCAGTTGGCCTTCTATTCTAGACCTGACTAGCTCTCCATATCTGAAGAACACACAGATATAAAAATGTCTGAAATCCTGTTCCATTAATAAGGCTCTCACTGCAGGTTCATCCTGCTCCCGGAGACCTTCAATGTTTCCTTCACCTGCCCAAAGGTAGCGGGGAGCGGGGAGCTATCTTTGTACGACCTCTACATCGGAGAGCCCAAACAGGATGGGCCATCACCTACCCCCAAATGAGGAGAAGTAACCCCCATCTCCAGCTCCGAAGCTCCAGCTTGGGATCTCCCAACTTACCCCTGCACTATAAAGGGAGAAAGGTGCTGGGCATGACGTGGTGACTTAGCGCAGGTGTGAGGAGGACTGGAATTGCTGCAGAGAAACACCGGGCACCCCGAGGAGACCAGCAGGAGACCGTAGGGCTGGCTTCCAAAACCCTGGTATATACAAGAATCACCTGGGAATCGTTAAAAGGCATGTTTCTAGCCTTCAATCACAGTCTGTTCAATGACAAACAGCCAAGGTGGGCCTAGCACACGTGAGTCGCCACCAGCAAAGGAGCAAGTCTAGAGCTACCGCTAAACCCAGAGGCCAGACCCTTCCGCGCTGCAGGAGGGGGTTCTGTTTCCAGGAAAGAGTAGCTTTGGCTCCTGACTGCATCAGTGATAACGGCAATAATAAACTTAACTTGTACAGAGTTCTTGCTCTCTGCCGGATACTGTGTGGGGGGCTCAGTAGGCATCGTTTAATTAATCTTCACCCATAAATGCTCATATCACCCCCATTTTATAAAAGAGGCCTAGATTGTATATGCCTGAGGTCACGCAGCTGTAAATTAAAACTAGGATGGATCGATCTGACTTCACTCGCTGTTCTCTGTTAACAGTTAAGTCTCATATCTTAGTAATGTCTCTTTGGGTCACTGGAAATACTTAGATGTCATGACTGCTGCATCACTGGCAGCCGCTTCCTCGAAACGCTTTGGGTACCTGAGCACTTCACGATATCCAGGCCCCGTGGTGTACCGCACGGGGCACAGCCCCCGAAGACAGCTGCAGCTGTACTCGGCCCTCACGCCCTGTTAGTGGGACTCCACAAGCTCTAAGTGAGTTCATGCATTTCGTCTTCACGACAACCCTCTTATTATCACCACCAGGAAACACTAAAGTCCAAAGAAATTTAAAAGTTGTGAGAGGCTGAATACACAAATGGACGACAGCAGGACTGTATATAAAATAGAACTCTGGGCCACAACCTGCAGCAACCTTCCCAGAAAACCAATCCCGTATCCATCATAAACAGTCCCGGAAGCCAGCCTGCTATGAGTCACACTTGTAAGAAGTCTGATTGCTAGATTTAGTAACAGTCTGGGAAGCAAAACAATAACTTCGGTAACAGTCAGCCCCAAACGGCCAGGACTTGACTCATAACTGACAGCGTCCATAAATTTTCTCCCGACTTCCAACTTAAGACCCACCAGAGTGCAGACAAGAGAAACTGACTCTGGCTGCTTGAAGCAGATGCGGGCTCTGCTCAGGGGTAAGGGAGTCTTTACAGAGGCTGCAGGACCAGGCTCAAGAAGGAGGTGAAGAGGCAGCTCCAGGAGATCCACTCCATATAGCAAACTCCACATAGTACGGAAGAGTCTCCCAGAATGAATAAGCATCCCGTATTTCTTTTCTCCTTACGTCAGTAGGCTTAAGACTCGGAAAGAGAGGGACACACACACACACACACACACACACTGAGAGAGGGAGAGGAGAGAGAGAGCACGAGCAAGCATGATTCGCCTGGCTAGGTATTGGTTATCGATTGGTCATAACTTATTTGGAATTTTTCATTCTATGGGTGTAGAGATTTCTTATCGGAAGGATTAATAAAATGATTTAATGTATTAAGATCTTTGAGTTCAAGTTGTCTTTATTCACATGCAACGTTATGATCTAAAAGAGATGATGGGGTCAGGCGAACAGAAAAGACAAATCAGATAACGATAGAGAAAAGCTTTCTCTACGGTTAACGTGATTGTCCAATAGGAATGCACTTTAAATCCTTGCTGCATACCGGGAAGTCAGAAAGGGAATTGCCATTTACAGGCTAAGCTCTGTGTTAGATTATTTATTTATATCATCAAATTTAATATCAAAACAACCCTATAAAGTAGGTGTTATCGCCTTCATTTTTCAGACCAGGAAATCGAAGGCCAAAGAGTTTAAGTAAATTTTCTATGTCACATGGCTAATAAGAATGAAAGCTGAGTGTCCTTGTTCTCTCTCTAGGTCATCTACCACATCATTAAATCAGCAATCTGCCATTTTATCCCTAATTATGATTCAAATGACCATAAACGGTGCCATAGTCCAAGCTGCTGTCAAGTTTCACCGAGATTACACCGAGAGCCCCCAACCTGTCTTTGTGCTTCCAGTTTTGCACTTATCCATTCTATTCTTCACATGGCCACTGGAGCGTCTTTTCAAAGTGCAACCCCATTCCATGCTTAAACACGTCAACAACTTCTCATTGCCCATGATATAAAGCTTAAACTGCTTATATGTCTCATAATGCTAAGCTTTGACCCCTGACTACGTTTTCAGCTTCATTTCTCCTAATTCTGCCTCTCACCTTCATTGTCCTTGAACACTGTATTCAAGTCAGAATGAATCCCCTTTCTTTCTTTCATCAATTCCATTCTCTCTCCCTCTCTCTCTCTCTCTCTTCTCCTCCCTCTCTCTCATCTTTCTCTCTACCTGAAATGCTTTCCCCTCTTTGTCCCCTCCTTGCTCTTGGATGAGTTTGACATATTGCCCTAAGACATCACTTCCTCAGGGAGGCCTGTGGTCTCTCATGTTTTATGTCCCCACAGCACCCTGTACTTTTCCTATTATGATCCTCAACACATTTTGTTGAGGTGGCCATGAAAATGTGCCTCTCAGATCTCTAATGAGAACATAATTTAATGGCCCCAGTGCTGAAGGCATACTTTCCACCACCTGCTCCCAGCCCATGGCTGAGCCCAGAGGAATACTAAGACAGGTCCATTCCTAGACGTGACTTCTGATTGCTACCTTGGCTCGAAGACTCTCCTCGGCTTTGCCAAAGCTTTATGAGAATGGCACAGATGTTTTTTCTATACACGTTCCTTACTCTCTTCTCTCCTCCACAGGGGCCAGACGTGCACTGTGTTTTGATGTCTATACTGTGCTCTCCCAGCCTCCCCTAGATCCCTCTCCATTCTCCTTTATAGTCAAGTTCTCCAATAAATCTCTTGAGGCTTATTTCTCAGAGGACCAGAGATAATATACTTCTTTAATCCTCTGTCTTTGTTCATTGGAGTATGAGCCATATGAGAGAAGGGCTAAGTCTGTATTATAGAAGTCACCGCTGCTACACCTGTACCTAGCACAGTGCCTAGCACAAAGTAGCCACTCAATAAAAATGCATCAAGTGAATATCATTAAATGAAGGTTTGGATCCAGTATTCTTTTCAGTCTGACTCCAGACCCATTTCCTTTTGACCTCTCTATTTTTTTTTTCCCATTGC